>NC_090845.1:86214876-86517376 GCF_028021215.1 Eschrichtius robustus
TGGGAACCACCATGAATATGCTGAAGCAGAATCTCCAGGGGTGGGTCCTAGGCATGGGGATTTTGAAAAAGCTTCCTAAGTGATTCTGATTCGCTCCTCTATTAACTACTACTGGTCACCATTCCCAGAGTCTGACTTAGTAGGTATGGAATGGGGTCCATGATTCTGGTTTTTTTTTAATCTCCAGGTAATTCTCTTGAGTTGACAAGTTTGGGGAACTACACTAGATGGTACCTTTACATACTTACCGTGGCTGTATGTGTCTATGCTATTCTACCAGGACATGGGTATCTCAAGTTTGCCCTCCTGCTACAAACTGTTACATTGAAATCTGCCTATCATAGACTCTGGAGTTAGACTGCTTGGGTCCAAATCTTGGTTCTGCCCCTTTCTAGCTTTGTGACCTTGGAGAAGTTAATTGCTTCTGTGTCTCAGTTTTCTCATATATAAAATGGAAATGATAGTAGGATTCACCTGATGGTTGTTTTGAGGACTAAATGAGTTAACACTGGTCAAGTGCTTAGAATAGTCCTTGGTAAGCAGTTCTTAAACACATAATAAAGCTTGTCTCCCTCTGGGAGAAATATCTGAATTTTTTTTTAGTAAAATCGAGGCTTGGTTCTTATTACTATTAATGTCATCACTATTAAATTAACTGTTATTTACTGAATGCTTCGTATATGCCAGGCATGGTGGATTACATATATTCTCTGGTTCACTTAATCCTCATATCAGTCCTACAAGATTAGCAATATTATTCTCATTTTACATATAAGGAAACTGAGTCTCCAAGAAGTTCAGTAAGTTGCCCAACGTAATGGAGGTAATAAGTGATGGTATAGATGAGATACATACTATAGAGGCAGTGTGATGATTCGGAGCACAGAATCTGGAGCTGAGCTGTCTGGGTTCAGATCCTAGCATTGCTGCTTCCTAGTTGTGTATCTTGGGCAAGTTACTTAAGCACTCTGTATTACAGTTTCGTTATCTATAAAATGAGCATGATAGTAATACCTACCTCATAGGTTATTATGAGGGCTAAATGAATTAATACTTGCAAAGTACCTAAGATGATGCCTAGTACATAATAAGCACTTGGTATATACTAGCTAGTTGTTATTACTGCATTATTCGTTATTATCAATTATTTTTATTAGTTTGGGTTTAAAGAAATGGCAGCAGTTAAGAAGGAGAGATGGAAGGTGCTCAGGAGGAAGGAAATAAATGTAGGAGCGTTAACTTTTAGGAGGCAAGAAAAGGAGAGCTGTTTCTACCACGAAGATGGACAGCAGAGAAGATAATGATGTCTAGGCGAAAGCAGATGGTGAAACTTTTGGGAGACAGACTCATTCAGACAACAAGGTAGAAATCAAGATCATCCTTTAGGAATGAGGAAAGGAAGGTAGAGTTGGAAGCCTGTGGACACAAGGGGAGTTTGGACACACTTGGGGAGTAAGCCAGGGAACACAGAGTAGATACAGCCAAGTTGAGTTTTGTCCTTACTCTATCATAGCTCGATTCCTGGAGCCTAAGGAAAGGAATGTCTGGGGAGAGGGATACCAGGTTATTGGGGGAGTAGCTCAGTAGCCTAGTGAGGCCAGAGTGGGATGGTTATGATGTAGAAGTGAAGGAGCATTGAACAGGGAATCAGGAGACTTTGGTTCATTTTTCACCTCTACAATCACCTAGCTTGTATGACCCGCGAATAGGTCACTTGACCTTTGGATCTCAGTTAATTCCCTTGTGAAATGAGAGAGCTACATCAGTTTATCTCTAACATCCCTTCTCACTCTAGAATTTATGATACTAAGGGACTGATTCTAGAGTCTAGCTGCAGAAGAAAGGAGGCGATTGAAATGCCAAAAGTAGGAAAGTGATGGGAAGGCTCAGGGGGGTTAGGATGAAGGTTCAATAAAAGTGAGGGTAGACGAGAGAACTCACGCTAGTCAGATTCAATCTCCCAATCTTTGCTGCCTTTAAAATTTGTTTGCCTGGTATGTGCAAAAAAAAATGTTAAGACTACTTTGTCATTTTCTGTAGCAGACATTGTGGATGTTGTGAATGTGATAGGCGATGTCAGACGCACATGAAAATAAATGTTATTTATTTTAGTTTACATATCCAAAATGTTCATTAACACATCTGGAATAAGCAGTTTACTTCTAGGGAGTTATTTTTCTGCTTTTAAGCAGAGAATAACAAAAGAGTGTTTTGTGCTCTCCTGTACCCATGATAACATTATGCTTTGGAGTAGCTAACTAGGTTGCTTGAACACGCTGTTACAGAACTGGTTAATCCATAATTCAGCAGGTTCTTGGCTTCCAAGTTGCCTTATTGACAAGCCTGTAGAAAGTGGATGGAACTAATTAGCACTCAGCATTATAAAATAGGAAGAATTAAAAAAGGCAGCTTCAATATTAAACTGAGACCCCTATGAAGATATTCCCTTTAGTTACGGGGATTTTGAAATGATGGACAGGCTAAACCAAAACTCATAATCCTATTACAGTCTCCTATAGCCACCTAATAAGCTTCAAGAGCCATTGCCTTAGAGCCTGGGATATTGCCATCTTCCTCTAGGCTTTTCTGTATATAGCTTATAAATTCTTTACTGTTCCCACTAAATACTTTGTTATTTAAAATAGCATAAAAGAGAATATATAAGTATATATACATATTGATGCATTTTGACTGTAATAATACCCTTGGCCTGTAGGGAACTTCAAATTATTAATAATTTCAGAGGAAAGCTTTTTAAGAAAAGAGCTCCAGGCTTAGCTGTAATGAGGCGTTTGAAAGGGAGGAGGGGGGTCTGTTTGTGTGTGTAATGAAAATATTGAACCCTTTGGGATGTTATGAACCATGGTGTACTAATAAATGATCTTTCCATTTCAGTGTTCCAGCAGACATCTTTGTACCCCCCGATGTACCCTTGTAAAATGCCTTTAGCTCACATTTCCTTTTAAATATTTCTGTCTCCTGACATTTGCTACTGGGGATGGGGGTGTAACAGGGTGAATCTGATAGAGAAAGGACAGTACTAAGAAACAAAGTTGGTGGTTTAGAATAATGAGCCCATTTTCAGCTGAGCTGTGCGGTTCATATGAATTAATTAACCCCTTACAAGCATTTGTCTGACAATCCTAATTCACATTCAGTTCAATGAGTTTTATAATTATCATTTAACCGAATAGCACTAAAAACTGTTTATATCCTGACATTAAGGAAGCTTTGTAGAATTCTCTCCCTATAAATCATCTGAAGTTGTTTACAATTTGCAGTCGTCTTGTTTTTCTTCTGGTTTGTGCTCAGGTTGCTGGTTTGCTGTTTTAAAAATTATTTTCAGGGTGCTAATTATAGAACATACGCTAGAGTTTGGTCTCAGTAAGGAACATTTTCACATTTTACTTGGAAGAATGTAGGCTTAAACTATTCTCTATCATGTTAAACAAAATGAATCCAATGACTCTAAATGGATATAGAATAATTAATTACTCATTCTTAAGACCTGTGCCATTTAGTTCCTGGTGATAAGATGGTGATAAAGCACTTTTACCCAGAAAGAGAGAAATGCGGGTATTGTGTTGACGATGCTGGAAAACAGTGCGAGAACACCGGAAAAACACGTTTGAGATGGAAAGCATGTGGGCCATCCCTGACCGCCTATGCCCTGTGTATGTCATTACTTTTAATGTTCATACTAAAAGGTAAGCTAATATTAATAAGTATTTTACTTAATTTTGTCTCTTTTGATTTCAAGGAACAAAAAACTATTTAAACTGAGTATTTATTGAAGAGATACAGAGAGGCTCAAGGGAATTGAGGAGAGAAAATGTTGTACACCTAGAGC
Organism: Eschrichtius robustus; assembly: GCF_028021215.1. NCBI lineage: Eukaryota > Metazoa > Chordata > Mammalia > Artiodactyla > Eschrichtiidae > Eschrichtius > Eschrichtius robustus. The sequence continues at coordinate 86,218,727 of NC_090845.1, forward strand.
TAGGTCCCCAGAAGTGGGATCTTTGTTTTATATTCAGTGTGGTTCTCAGGTCCTCCACAGCATGAGTTCATGGGCTTTTTTTGGGGGACGGGGGGGGGGAGTGGAGTACTTTGCTTATCCTGCGCTTGGAGGGAGACTTTACTTACCCCAGTCTAACTGCCCCTTCTACCCCCTGACAAAGACTATTGGGTCCCAATTCCACATTCCTGTGTGAGGAATGTTATTTGGTGCACCTAGCCCCTCCTATATTTTCTGTACAAGAGCCTAGGATGGCTGCCCTTTAGGTCAGGTTCCTACCCAGGTTCAATCAGCTATTACTACTTGTGTCATATGATAACTAATTTCTCACATCAACCCTATTTATTAAGTACTATTCTTATACCCCCTTTTAAAGAGGGGGAAACTGAGGCAAGGAGAGGTTAAGTAAGATTCCCAAGGTCATGTAGCTCCAGGGTCTATGCTCTTAAATGGCATACTCTACTGATGGGTACTGTGTGGTGAGTTCGGAGATCTGGTTCCTAACTTGCCACTGTGTGAATGACTTGGAGGGAATCACTTTAATCTTTCCGGGCATTCAGCCATTCCTTGAACAGTTTAAAAATTGCTTTTTTAATTTTTTTATTAAAAAGCTAAAAGAGGGAATAGTAGCCCAATAACACATTGTCTCCGGGCTTGCTTAGTTAAAAGGAAGAGAAATCTAGTCAGGCTAGCTTGAGTGAAGGGGGATTTCTCCAAGGATATGAAAGGTGACCTTTTGGACATCCAAGGACAGGAAACAACAGTTAGGCCACAGTGTGCCTTGGGCTGGAACCAAAACTGGCAAGTTAGAAATATAAGTTGCTTTCTCTGGCTTTCCATGGTCTCACTCATCTCTGTCTCCTCGTTTTCTTCATTGGTTTCCTTTGTTTGAACATGACTGCCACAGCTGTGATACAGCGTGACCCTTTCTTCAAGTGCCTATCTTTATGTGACATTGGTCCCTTTGAGTGCAGATTCTTGTGACAGAATCTGACTGGCCCAGCCTAGCCTATGGATTTATTCCCCTTGAGTCAGGTGTCCAACCTGTGTACAATCAACCAGGGAGGGATACGATCACAGGGTCCATAGGATGGCTGCCTCTTGCAGGGACTGTTTGGAAGAGCAGATTCTTCAAGAAGTATAGGAAGCGGGGCTTCCCTGGTGGCGCAGTCGTTGAGAATCTGCCTGCCAATGCAGGGGACACGGGTTCGAGCCCTGGTCTGGGAAGATCCCACATGCCGCGGAGCAACTAGGCCCGTGAGCAACAATTATTGAGCCTGCGCGTCTGGAGCCTGTGCTCCGCAACAAGAGAGGCCGCGATAGTGAGAGGCCCGCGCACCGCGATGAAGAGTGGCCCCCACTTGCCGCAACTAGAGAAAGCCCACGCACAGAAACGAAGACCCAACACAGCCATAAATAAATAAATAAATAATTTTTTTAAAAAAAGTTAATTTAGTTAACCAGAAAAAAAAAAGAAGTATAAGAAGGGCAAGCAAATGGTCTGTTTGCTATACCCATCATCCTAGCACTAATGCTGTTTTCAAACATACTGTGTATTTCTCCATAGATCATTGTTTTGGCCGCATAGATAATATTTTACCATTTAATAAGCACTTTACTATATGCTGGCTACTTCACTAGGAGAATAGAAAATGCTGGGCCTCCATTTCCTTATCTATAAGATAAATGATCCTGTCTAGCTTTAGAATTCTGCCACTCACATGCACACGCACATGTACCTATATATTTATGCGTTTATTATATCTTAATGAATATATTGCTTTTATTACCAAACCAACAAGAATTGATTTATCCCAATAAATGTTCTTCAAAGTGCCATGATTTGAGCTAAAGAAGAAATTCTGTATCATTTCTTTATAGTCGCACCTAGCTTTTAACCAAACATCAGTATTACACAGCTTAATTACCCAGCTTATTTATTCTGTTTGGCTCTGAAATACTCATCTGTTTTCCAAAACTCAAACCTACTACAAAAGATCAAAGATTTGCTGTCATTGAGACTATTCAGAAGAATGTGAGGCTGACTCTAAATATATCCCAAAGAGGCACTTCACAAATGTTTCACACCATCATTACTTGATTCTGTAATTCCCAAAGCAACAACGTTAATGAGGATAGATCTCATTTACCAACACATGGAGGTTATTTAAAAAATCATTCACATGACTTATAGTATCAAAATTATAAGAAAGTATACAAAATACAAATGCCCAGTTTAATCCGTAGTTAGCCAGTTATGAGACTTAAAATAATTTGGTCAGCTACTCTGACCCATGATCAGTATACTTTTTCTTATGCCCACATAGAAAAAATATAGATTGACGTGCTTTGTACACACAGGAAACTAAGTAGATGAATTTAGAGCTTTGAGAAGAAGGAAAAGAACACCTTGCCATGGACTCCTGAACCAGACAGTTTAACTAATTCTTGTGTGTTGTTGTTTTTGTTGTTGTTTTGCCATAGTTAAACACAATCAGTGCTGCAAATACAGGCAGAAGCTCCAGATGGGTAGTTGAAATTCAGCAAAATAGATGTACCTGGTTTCATTTTGGTGCTTAGACACTGTCTTTTCATGACAGCTGTGTAGCTTAAATGTGTGTGTGCGCGTGTGTGTGTGTTAGATATGTTTGTATGTATTTCTGCAGACAAATTCAAAATCATTGGGTTAAATATGCTGTATGTGAAAAGTGATTTGAGAAAAGTGTTGTGTATATTTTTTCTCTTTTCCTATAGATTAAAATGTCTTCATTTCCCTCTTTTTTAAATGAGTGTCTAGATTAGTCATTCTAATTTCTAAGAGGAATGAAAGACCATTTTAAAGCTACAATTAGAATTCTATCTAAATATAATCCCATGAACACGCCCTTTATCTAAGATTTAGAGCAATCAATTTACTTAATTTAAGAATAACTCATAGGAAAAGTCCAACATAAAAGTGGTTTCCGAAGTTTGAAATGTTAATCACAGCTTCCATACCCTAAAGTCCCACGATCCTCATTTAATTCCAAGGTAAGTCACTCGTTATTTCTAGGAAACTACTAATAGTTAGACTAATTCCTTTTTGTTGTTGTTGCACAAAGATCTGAAACCAATGCACTGTCTTCCTTCTGTCTGATAGAGTAGTATACTGGTTTGCACACTTTACTGGTGGAATTAGACTTTAATACCTAAGATATGCAGTATTGAAGACTCCTTCTAAAGGTGACCCAGGGACTCCCTTTGCACAGGACACATTTTTGGTGTTAATCGCAGTCCTGACTCATTCCTGTCCTGGCCTTATGCCTCATCTTCCCTGTTGTACATTTACAAGCTGGCTCTAATAGCTAAGGAAGAAACAGAAAAATAAAATAACTATAAGATAAATGGTAGAGTTTTTTAAACTTTAAAATATATTTCACAGTCTACAGGGGAATAAGCAGATAATTTACATATATCCTTGTGTCTCTCTGGTCTTTTCACATGTCATAATTTACCCCTTTGGAAAATTCTAGCAGAGAACATGTATTTTCTATGGGGATATACAATTAGATGCTTCATCTAAACCTGGAACAATGTGATTTGAACTGATTTGCAGAGGGACTAGAAAAGCTGAAAAATCAGTTGGACAACACTTCTGCTGGGATTGGCCTTCACTAACTATTTGTGGTGGTATTTGGAGGCCGTGCCACTTTAGTCAGATCAGTGGGGCTTAGGAGATGATGCCTACAGTAAAACCTGAGTTCACTGCTTATCAGGGAATGTGCAAAGGCTCCCAGGCTGAAGGTTCATTAGGTCAGTCTGTAAGAGCTGTCAGTCAGATCAAGCTGGCAGGAGAATACTTTTTTAAAAAAAATAAATAGAAGCAAAAATTTCCCACTTAGGATTTTTCCACATTGTATCCCTACGGCCGTCACATTGTCCACACCAAGGAGTAGACTTTTTTTTTTAGGCCATTATAATGTTCCAAATGTCAGCCTCTGGCCACAGTCACTTATGAGCATGGCTGCCACTGTCCTCTTTGTAATCATCATCGTCACCTAGAGTGAATAGAGTAGGATGGTTCTCAAAGTACACAAGACTGTAAGGAGATAGGAACTTATGCCATATCCGTTAGCCCCAGTATCTTACCACAGCGATGGAAGCACAGAAGGTGCTCAGATGTTGGTTGGTCTTAACTGAACACCCAAAACAGAAACTACTGTGTGAATCTAGCATATATATGGTCTTCACCACCCCATTCCCCATTCCTTTTGGTCTAACAAAATTTAGCAGAATTATTTCTTGTGTTTCATCCATATCGTCAAGGTGTATTGTTTTCTATTTAGCAAGCCTATATTATTTAAGTTTGACTTTGGTATATCTATTGCTTGAGCATGAATAGAATACTTCAAAGGGCTTTTTAAAAATGAATCACTACTTGTAAAGGAAACCAAGAATATGCAGTTTGAATATGCAGTTTGTTAGGTTTTATGTACACATTTTATTTAACACTAACACATTAGCTAATATTTATTAACCATTTAGGTGATCGGGAGTTTTGATTGCTAGATCAACACAAAGCTAATCTGTTGTGTATACCTGTTGTAACTCGAACAGACTGATGGGTGACACAGTTGGCCTCATCAAATATGCAAGAAACCCCAGTAGGATTAGCAAAATAAACAGTTCACCTAAGAAAAAGACAAGTGGATGATGGCATGCAGGCTCTAATTATTAACATCATCAATATAATGTGAATAAATAATAAAATGCAAATTATGTAGTTTTTGTTTAACTCTTGTTTTAATCAACACCAAATTAAGCTAGTTATGTTTATGAATCTATGTTTTAATTCTGATATTTAGAATTAATTACTTCTTCCTGAAACAATGGCCTTCTCAGAACGGAGAGTTAGAAAATCTATTCCATTAAACATAAGTTGATTTTATTTCCAGGTGGCATCCATTAGGACAAACATCAAGAAAAGGCCACTGACCAAAATGTTGATTCCCTGGCTGACACCTGGAAGAAAAATAAACTTATGTTTAATGGAGTAGACTGTCTAAATCCCTGTTTTGAGAAGAGTGCACATTCATGAATATGCATTCATTGCTGAATTCAATAGATTCTAATAGTGAAGGACATCCGTATCATAGAAAATAGCATCTATTCATTAACTTACTACTTTCCAAAGAAAGAAGCAAGAATGCAGCTTGGGATGGAATGCTGGCAATAACCAGTTTGTTCCTTTATTGTGTAACACATTCATCATGAACTGCATAATAACCAGTGAAATAAAAATGTGATTTGTGTCTAATCTATAATCTCATTTTTATCCTGAGCCAGTATTATAAATGTACTGTTCATCATTTTGTCTTATTCAGTGTTCCAGGAACAGTATAACACTTATCTTTTTTTTTTTTTTTTTTTTTTGCGTATTTCAGAGACTTTTTATTTCTTCTTTTCTACAATGGTAAATCATCCTTGCACAACAAGGGCTAATCCAAGATCGGCTACTGGCCTAAGAGTTGTTTTAAACAAGATGGGATGATTGTACAACGTGACTTTTCAAGATAATCAAATGGCAAAACAAGCTGTTCATTCTACCCAGTCCCCTTTTCTTTCTGCAAAGGCACTGTATTAGTAACCATCTCACTACGTCTTCACAACATTCTGGAATGTTAGGTTTTATTTTCTCAAGTTTACAGGAGAAGGAATAGAGGATTAGAGAAGTAGCTTGGCCAAGGTCACAGCTAGTGAGCAGTTGAATCAGAATCTGAACACCAGTTCTAATTTGTCTAGTTTGTCTGGTTTGTCTAATTCCAAACCACACGCTCTGCTGTTTCCTTGCAACGTTGCCTTTCACTTGAGGGCTCATGCAAAAGCTTTATGAGATCGCTCAGATTTTCTTCAGTCATACTCCTAGGAACACTTGTAGCTGAATTTTTAGTTCTGGCCTCGAATAAGGCTAGTAACACCACTACATTTTTAAAGAATTGAGTGATTAATTTGTGGAAATAGTCATTGGAATACTTTTAAGAGTTTTCAATTATAGAGTTGAAAATTCATGCTGTGCTCTAGGCATTAGTGATCCTGAGTCATCTCATGCAGGTGGATATAAATCCTTTTCTTAAAGATCTCTGGTGAAAAACACTTCAGGCTTTTCCATAGTAATTTACTTCACTGCTGAAAAGGCTTCCATTGTTAGGGCTAATGACACAATGTCCAGTTCCAGTGAATTAAGCCAATAAAATAATAATCCCTTTGAAAATTATAATCTTCAAAGGGTCCCTGGAAATTACTCATAGGAAGTTTCCGTGATTTTGCCATTTCTCTAGGAGAGGAAGTAAGGTGTGAACACTTAACTGATCAGGCCTTGGGTGGGTCCCAAAGAGATTTTTATTTTGCATTTGGATTCCCTTTATGGTTGGATTCCCTTTATGGTCACAAAGAGATTTTTATTTTGCATTTGGATTCCTTTTATTTTGCATTTGGATTCCCTTTATTCCCTTTAAGTCACAGATCTCTACCTTAAGTGTAAATGAATGAGATGTTGAGGATTGACATAAGCTTTAAAATTGTCACAGTTGTTTTCAGATAGCTTTCCTCTTCAGTTTAAGTGTTCTATCTCATATCCTATCCTGTACTGTAACTTCTTATTCGTCCATTTAACGAGACTGCGAGCAGTTGGAAGGCAGGAATTGTGTCTTCCTCATCACAGTATCTCTAGTATTAGCAAAATGCTTGGCACAGAAGTGATCAAAAATTATCTATTGAATGAGCGAATGAATTTCTCCAATCGATACTACTTCGTTAGGCCTTTCTTCTACTTCTCCATAAATGAATCCTGCTAATTCATGTTCCTCTATCTTGGTTCATATTATTTCTCTCACCTGGAGTTATCTTTTCTTCTCTTCTCCATCTGTATTAATCCAGCTAGTTCTTTCTGGTACAATTAGTCGATACATGAGTCCCGTTCTGACTGTTCTAGCTGTCACAGGGTCATGTCCCCCTCACCCCTGTTCTTTTAGCCCACATGGGCTGTCCTACATGCTTTAGCCCTTTACTGTATTATTAGCCAGTCTTTTAATATTTTTATCCTTGTTTCGCCAACCATTATGAAAAGTGGCCATGTTTGACACTATTTTCTCTCCCCTACATAATGATTTAAATATAGACTAGACCAGGAGTTGACAGACTTTGGCCTACAGGGCAAATCTGGCCCCAAATCTAAGGATGAGTTTTACATTTGTAAATGGTTGAAAACAATAGCAAGAAGAAGAATAAAGTTTTCTGAGCTATAGCCATGTTCATTCATTTATCTATTGTCTATGGCTGCTTTGGGGCTACAACAGTAGAGATGAACAGTTGTGACAGAGACCCTATAGCCCACAAAGCCTAAAGTACTTCCTACCTGGCCCTTTACAGAGAAAGTGTGCCAAGTGCTGGAGTAGACCGTCAGTGAGTACTCACTGGTTAAATAATTCAATATCTTAGAACTCTTCCATTATGAAACAAGATACTCTGAAAGGATTGGTAATTATGTTGTCTTACCTTACATTAAAAAAAAAAAAAACAATAAAAGCAACCTTTGGAGCACAGATCATTCTTGCCTTTTACTTGCTGAAGTACAATTTTTTATTTTCTCCATCTCCAGTAAACTGACATTGTGCCCTTAGCAGCTGGAAACCTTCTCAACACATGCAGAACCTCTTCCTGTGGAGATTTTTAAGAACAGGGTAGATGATTATCATTCTGGGATAGACTAAATAACCTCCAGTATTGTACAGCCCAGTGATTCCTGGAATCTCCTCTATATGGAAACCTTGCTTTACTACAAATGAGAAATTTGATTTGTGAAAATGAAGCCTCATCCCCAACAACTCCCTGATTCTCTTTTGCCAGAACCCTCACCCCTCCACTTTGGGTTTAATCTCGTTCTTTTAATTAAATATGAAATCGTTAAAGTTCACAGAGTTTAAACCCAGCAGGTTTGATTTAGTGATAAAAATCTGTGGTTTGTCAGCATTTCAAGGCATAATCCTGCCTTCAACCTTATCTGACGGGTAGTCAGCCTAGCAGGTCTGAGGATGAAAACCAGAGCATCTCATCTTTTCAGGCCTGACTTGCTTTGGAGGCATAGTTTACAGTTGCGCTCTAGAAAATGAGTAGGATTAAATAAGGAGAAAAGGCCCCCTTTGGCTTTGGCACAATTAATTCGTTTAGTATGCAGTCGTGGGTGACTAGGCCTGCGATGTGCATAGGTATATTTCAAATGGGGGAGGGGGAAATCCCCCAAACATAATTTACATTTAATAATGTAAATTATTCTTTACTCACTGAATATGTAAAGTATGTAAATTTAGTCCTGCTGTCAAAAGGTAGCTTTGTGCCATTAGTTTCTGCAGCAGACAAGGCCTACTGCATATCCCATACTGCATTTGCAGAGAAGTAATGCTAATGACAGCTTGAGCACCTGCCTTAATGAGCCAGAAAGGTGTTCTTTTTTATTCGTGTTTACCTACTTAGAGTCATCTGAACTAGAGATTATCCGTAGATATTAAAGAGTGAAAAAAGGCATGGGTTATCTTATTAATGTCTTTCTCCAAGCATGTTAAGAATGAACCATCAATCAGTTCTTTGCCAAGAAAATGGCTTATTGGCAGAGCTATATAGGTAGGTGATATGCCATCTTGAAATGAAAGTTTTAGATTCTAATTATTGTGCTAGCTAAGTAAATACAGTTGTCAAGCTGCATCTCTCAGTAATTTAGGGAAAGGTTGTAGGGCTTCCTGAACTGATCACAAAATAGCATTAGTATTCCGGAGTGAACAACATGAGCCATTTAAAACAATAAAGCACTGTACACGAGTCATCAGGAAGACGTTAGAAATCCACCTACGTGCACCATATTCCATGTAAAATTCAGCTCAATTGCAGCTTTACTTTGTGTTGTTAGAACCCAGTACATTAATACTTAAGAAATTTCCTGTCATCTAAGTCTTTTTCTTTTTTTTAAATTTTATTTATTTATTTATTTATTTATTTATTTATTTATTTATTTATTTTTGGCCGCGTTGGGTCTTTGTTGCTGCGCACGGGCTTTCTCTAGTTGTGGCGAGCGGGGGCTACTCCTCACTGTGGTGTGCAGGCTTCTCGTTGCGGTGGCTACTCTTGTTGTGGAGCACGGGCTCTAGGCGCACAGGCTTCAGTAGTTGTGGCTCACAGGCTCTAGAGCGCAGGCTCATTAGTTGTGGCGCACGGGCTTAGTTGCTCCATGGCATGTGGGATCTTCCCGGACCAGGGCTCGAACCCATGTCCCCTGCATTGGCAGGCGGATTCCTAACTATTGCGCCACCAGGGAAGTCCCTAAGTCTTTCATTCTAAGTGAAATGTTCATATTTTCTCATTGGTTTCAGCCTACCTGGAGATAAGTCACAACACATTGACATAAAGACAGAGAAAGTCATGTTCGAATTTTGGGTTAAGTCATGAACTATATAAATACCCAGAATTTACTATGATGTTTTGATTTGGTTAAAAACTATAGCTGTACTTTTCACACAGAGTCGAGAGGAGTAGTGGTTTAACACGTTAGTGTTGTAGAAGTGTAAGTTTACACATCAGCCACTCCCCTGAGTTAAAGATTTGCGTAAACTGGCAAAGTTCAGCTTGGGCTTGTGATAGAAATGTAATAGTGAGCGCGTAAACACTCTAAGCTTAAAGTTCCTCTCTGTCACCATTGTGTACAGCCGATGCCTGCATCTTGCCTAATCTTAATTAAATTGTATGTCTCCTGGGTCTGAGGACTGAAATTCTGAAATTCAACCAATATTTAAGAGCTTAAAAAGTGCTTTTGTACAGAACTTGTACTATGAGATATGACTTCAAAAAAACCTGGGCTGTAGAATTAATTTATTTTGATTGAATGAGTAGTACTTTATAAAAAACTAAAAATAGAACTACAATATGACCCAGCAATCCCACTACTGGGCATATACCCTGAGAAAACCATAATTCAAGAAGAGTCATGTACCACAATGTTCATTGCAGCTCTATTTACAATAGCCAGGACATGGAAGCAGCCTAAGTGTCCATTGACAGATGAATGGATAAAGAAGATGTGGCACATATATACAATGGAATATTACTCAGCCATAAATAGAAATGAAATTGAGTTATTTGTAGTGAGGTGGATGGAGTTAGAGTCTGTCATACAGAGTGAAGTAAGTCAGAAAGAGAAAAACAAATACAGTATGCTAACACATATATATGGAATCTAAGAAAAAAAAAAAAAAAAGGTCATGAGGAACCTAGTGGCAAGACGGGAATAAAGACACAGACCTACTAGAGAATGGACTTGAGGATATGGGGAGGGGGAAGGGTAAGCTGGGATGAAATGAGAGAGTGACATGGACATATATACACTACCAAATGTAAAATAGATAGCTAGTGGGAAGCAGCCGCATCGAACAGGGAGATCAGCTCAGTGCTTTGTGACCACCTAGAAGGGTGTGGGATAGGAGGGAGGGTGCGAGGGAGACGCAAGAGGCAGGGGATATGGGGATATATGTATACGTATAGCTGATTCACTTTGTTATACAGCAGAGACTAACACACCATTGTAAAGCAATTATAATCCAATAAAGATGTTAAAACATATCTATATCTATATCTATATCTATCTATCTATATATCTATATATATATATATATATCCTTTTCAGTTTAAGTAATCCATTGTGTTAGAAAGAAAAAGTTATGCAAGTGAATCATCTCTATAGTGTTCAGAAGGTGAATTAAATAATTACAAATTTAAGTACACTTCGATTTCAACTGTCATGTGAAATTATATTTTCCTATCAATGTCTTATTGAAATCTCGCATTGATTTCTGTGTGTGTGTTTGACCACTGAAATAAAGTGTAGGGACTATTATAGAATTTAGATTTAATGCCAAGGTAATTGGTACTTTTTCCAATTACAGATCTTCATGAGGTTTCTAATGAAAAAAATACTAAAAAGCTCGTCATCTCAGCTACATCATAAATGACCAAAAACTCAGCTCTCCAGGCATAAGTCACTGATAAGTGGAAGAGTGACTCTTCTAGTTAGTCAGTCATTTGTGGAGTTTTCCAGAGTTAGCGTGCATCGTAACTTTCTTATCAGGAGAAAACATTTCATGAGAATTCATCTTTTGGTATTGTCACAAGTCTGTAACTGTCCCCAAAGAATCATGACGTGCATACACTTGCAGTATTCAGTTCGTGAGTCTTGTTGCTAGTAAAGTCAAAAATTCTATTCCACAGCTATATGCTCGTGGAGGTGGTAATTGTCAAATTTTATTCTTTTTTCAATATCCCAAAGAAAATGTGACATTCTACTAGGTCTCTGAATCTCTGAGTATGTAAATTCATTTATGTTAATCTATAACACATTATTTGGTTTCTCTGCAGCTCTGTTTTCAAGCTGATGATGCTAAAATTTGTGTTAATTCCCATCTAGGCATATAGGTGTACTGGAAATCACCTAATTTGAAATTGCAGTTTAGAGTTAGCTCTAAGAAATGTAATTATGTAAAGGATATTTTGAATGAAATATTGAATAAATTAGTGGAAACATAGTTAATTTTTCAATACATCCCAAAATAGTAAGCTTGGAAAGTGGTGCTGTTCTACTTTAATTTTAGTCCTGTACATTTTATGGGCAAGAAACAAGCTTGTGCCTATATTAGGCAAGTCAGATGAAATGCTAGTTTCATTAATTCAGAGAAACTAGGCTCATTTGATGATGATTTAATGCTGGTTAAAAAATAACAAGATAAGTAAATTCTTGCTTCCTTCCTATAATTTTTTCTTATTTTTTTCCAGTTTTTTTCTTGGTTTGTTAAATCTTCAGTTAGGTTGTGATAAGAATGCCATGGGACCTCACTGTTCTTTAACGCTAGTGATTGGTTATTTTTAATTCTGTTCTTGGTAGTCACTTTTTAAATATCAAACTTTTTCTGTAAAAGGAGAAAGGAAAAGAAGAGCTGTGACTGACAGTGCCTTGCAAGCATTCCGGCAGTTGAAGTAGGCAATGCACCTTTTTTTTCCCCCTTTAGAATCAGTTAATAATACTGCATATTTCCTTTTGGAAACAGGAAAGAGTGAACCCCGTATGACAGTTCTCTTATCTGCGACAGATCTATAATTCCTAAGTCCTTCCTCCCAGCCTCCACCCTCCTTGGGGGCTACTTCTCCCCGATTCGTTTGTGGTCATCAGAGAATTACACCAGGCAGAATAACACGGTCATGAAAGCCTGTCTTACCTTTCTACTGTAAAGGTGTTGCTTCCCCAGACAACTGAAACTTGACCTACACCTGTGCCCCAGGAAAAGAAAGGTCATGGAGTCACTTTGCTTTCTGGGAGGCTTCAGAGGTCAGCACAAAGGAGAGGAGGAAGAGCCTTGGCATCTACTTCAGAATTGCATGCAACTGCTAAACTTCGATCAAATCTTTCTATGGCACATCATCAACATTCAGTGTATACCTCGTGTATGAAAGCCGAATACTAGCCGTTGTGGGGTTTCTTTAAAATTGTGCCCTTCATTTGTTTCTTTTGCATGTTCCATTTCCCCAGTTAACTTTGTGAGCCCTGGGCAAGTTAGTTAACCTCCCTGGGCCTCAAGGCCTCATCTTTAAAATGAGTGGTGTAGAATAGATGATCTTTATGATCCCTTACATTGCGAACATTCTATGCAGTGAAACCTCAAGGCTGTAAACTATATGAGAGTAGGAGCCAATTTTTCTTTTTTTTTTTATCATTTTTTATCTCCCCACAGGGCCTAATGTAGCTTTGAGTTCACTACCTTGCTCCCACTATGTGAAGTAGAGAATAGATTTTAAAGACAGCTCTAATAAGTACTAAACTAGTTTAGAAATTAGACATTCCATTTTATTTGAAAGTCAGGTTATTTATTAGGTGTAGATGTCATACGAACTTGCATGTTTCAAAAGAAAAAAAATTGTGGTAAATGAATCATTGGGATGGGATCATGTAATCCTATTTAGAGGAATAATACTTTAATAACTGGCTCTGAAAGGGTTGTTGATTGACTTGCATCCCCCCAAAAAGATATGTTGACGACCTAACCTCCCCGGTACCTGTAAACATGATCTTATTTGAAAATAGGGTCATTGTAGATGTAATAGAGTTAAGATGAGGTTGTACTGAATTAGTGTGAGCCTAAATCCAATGACTGTTGTCCTCATAAGAAGGCCATGTGTGGACACAGAGACCCACAGGGAGAATGCCATGTGATGATGGAGGCAGAGATTGGAAGGATGCAGCTACAAGCTAAGGGATGCCAAGGATTGATGGCAACCAGCAGAAGCTAGGAGAGAGCTCTGGACTAGATTCTCCCTCAGAGCCCCCAGAAAGAACCAACCTTGCCAGCACCTTATTTCATACTTCTGCCCTCCAGAGCCAGGAGGGAAAACATTTCTGTTGTTTTAAGCCGCTCGGTTTGTGGTAATTCATTGCAACAGCCCTAGGAAACTAATATAGAAGAAGGTTTGGACACTAGTCTAGGAAGAGTCCCCAAGGGATACAGCTCCAGACCACACTGTAGGACATCCACCCTCAGCCTAGGACGTCATTATAAATCTAGACGGAAATTGACCATTAAGATATCTTTGGGGGCAACTCAGAATTCCTTAAAAGATCAGGAACTATCATCTAAAAGCTCTAATCAGCCTGAACTAGAATCCTATTTGTTATAGCTATTACTGGTCCCTTGAAAGCCACCTTTGACCCAGGATTTCATACCCACAAGCCTAAGGGTAAGAAGCAGAAAGACTTTGCCGTAGAGTTCTCATCCATTTATTGATATACCTTTTTCTACTTTATGCAGGTTTTCTTTGTCCATTTTTAGTTAACCATTTATACAGTTAGATACTAAGGATCTTTGAGCTCAAAAATACTTTTTCAAAGAATGAACAATGAATAAATCAATTTAAGCTATTTACTTGCCCATGTGGAATAACCTCTCTCGTACTCTCTACCTATGAAAACCTCATCCATGCCTCCACTCTGTATAGCTCAGATCTCATCTGAAGGCATCATCAACCACCCTATTTTGAAATAATCTGCTTCCCACAATTACAGAATTTATGCTTTCTATGTAATTCCCTTGGCACTTAGCAAGTAGTATCCTTTGTTATAGTTTTTTTTTTTTTAATATCTGTGTGACTTATCTCTTAAATTAGATTGTTCTAGAGGATAGGGATTATAATTTGTACTCTTGTATCCCTATCCTGCACCTGCAGTACACAAAGAGCAGTATATGCATGTCATAAAATAGGTTGTGATAAGTATTTTTCAATTATGGTGGGCTAATTATGACAGAATCAACAACTTAATTCGGCAACTAACTGATTCGAGGCATAGCCTTACACAACTCATCATTATTTGACTAAATCAAGACAATCTGTCTTCTAAGACTCTGGTACAGAATTTCTGGTTAATAGTGGTTGGCATAATTAATTCTCTTGCCTGTTATTTTCAAGTTATGTTATTGCTCTGAAGTCATTTTTAAAAGCAATATTTATAATGTAATTGGTAAAAGTATGGCATCATTGGCCAATGAACAGAATTGCTTCTAGTTTCAGAAAAGAAACTAAAGCACTGTAGTCTACTAGAAATTGCAGGCCTCCCCACCAAAGTGATGGATTCATGATCACATAGAGCACTAGGAAAGCTAGTTATAGTTTGCTTAAACCAGTCTCTCTCTTTATGGCATCCTCAATCTTTTTAAACAGCTAAGATATAATAACACTTTAAAAATTAAAGTATTTCCCATAACCAAAAACTTGATATGAAATGAGCAACATTAAGCCCAAAACAATTGAAGCTTCAAACACTGGAGCAGGCAAGAATTTTAAACAGCCCAAATGAATAAGGATGCAACATTGTCATGTTTCTTCAGGTGTAGTCATAATCAGGCTTAGAGGTTAGCAGGAAGAGATTTTATAGCAATAATGGCTCCCAGTACCATTTTTCTCTTGTGACTTTGACTCACAAAGGTGAAGCTTTTATTTGAAGATTTGATACAGTGCAGCTGCAGACAGCAGCGGGAAGAATTTGGCCAAAAGGCTGGACCATCTCAAACATCTGTGAGAGAGAGAGAGATGGAAAGGGAGAGACTGACTGGGAGAAATTGAGAGAGATGGAAAAGGAGGAGGGGAGGGGGCAAGGAAAAAAAAAAAAAGATTTACATTACCAATGACAAATCAAAGCTGAAAGTTTGCCTGGCCTGTTGTCATTCACTGCCATTCATATTTAGAAAGCAGACTGCTGTGATAATTGATTTGATGGTCCAGCTTGAGTGGAAGCACTTCTGGGCATAGCAGGCCTCAGAGATGCCAAAAAAGAAGAAAAGGTGGGAATGAAATAATGCACTACTTTCTCCTCAGAGGCATGTGGCCCAGTTTTTAAGAACAGAAAAACATGCTTTGGGGTGGGGAGAGTAGAATGGGGAGGAAACCTAAAGAACTTAGTAATAAATACAAAAAATGACCATATAGCTCCAGTCAGATAAAAATAGGCATTCAAACCAAGACAATGAGGGGAAATATTTTACTGACAGGTGAATAATAGGGGAGCGTGGTGGAAATAATCTGATTTTTAACAGACTCTGTCCTTGGGAGTGCCTTTTTTGCTGTTCTTTTGTATGGGGACAAAAGTGATTCCTTTTCTAAAAAGCCTTTTAATTTTTTAAGCTTTTCATACTAGATTAATAGTTCAGAAGGAGAAAAAGAAAACAATAATTGAGACTGAAAAGCTATATATGTGCCTGGATTATCGAAACGTCACTGAATTTATTTCCATGAAGCAAAAGGCAATAATGAAGCCCGTCCTTAGATTTGTGTGTGGAGGGCGGTATTCGGCCACTGCTTCCTGCTGATATGAATAAGTTAGGAGACTAAAGTGCCAGTTGAAGGGGAGACTAGAAAGAGAGCGAGATTTTTTTTTTAAGTACTGAATTCACTGCCTGACCTCTTAATCACAACTGTCAATTGGATTGTGTGCCCTGTCATCAATTTAAGGACCTAAACAAAACCAAATAAAAGACACAGCTGTCAAAACACAAATTTTAATCAGAACCTGTTTGTCTTTTGAGAGGAATGTAGTTATTTATGTTCAAAAGTAGCTCCCTCCTTTACTGTGTTCCCATTCTCTCTTTTCTGCCCTCTCTTTCCTTCTACCTTCCTTTCTCCTTTCCCTCTTCTCCGAATTCCCTATCTACCTGCCTTTACTTAAACCTACAGAGAAAGCTTGTTGTTGTCTGGCCTCATTGAATCAGACTAACCCTGTTTCATACATATGCAGTCATTATGCAAATATCAATACACTCACTTCACATCACATCACAATTTCTGTTCTCCTGGTAAGTTTCTCAATTACAGTGAGACAGTGAGCATCATAAGTTTTAGAAAAGGGAAAACAATCTCAAATATATGACTTGTTTTAAAAAGACTCATATATGAAATTAATACAGAGAAAGCAATGTTAGCTATGTCAATATAATGGATGGTGATATTTCTCAAAGTCTGTAAAAAAAAAAAAAAAAAAATCAGCATGAGAGTTACCTGGGGAGCTTATTAAAATTTAGATTCTCGGACCCCACCCCAGATCTACTGAATCCCAGTATATGGTGCCCAGGAATCACATTTTAACAAGTGCCCCAGATCATTCTTGTGTGTACTACTGAAGTTTGAACACTAGAGACATAATGGTTAAAGAGCAGTGTTTAATCAGATAAACTGGATTCTGATCCATTTTTCACCATAACTAGTTGTGTGAACCTTGGTAAATTCGCTGGGCTCTCTAAAACCCAGTTTCCTCACCCATCATATGTACATAACAATGCTTATTACCTAATAGGGTTGTTCTGAGGATCAAATATGATAATTACTATAAAACACTTAACATGGTAGCTGGTGATTATAATACCAATATATAGTCCATATTGTTGATATTGTTTATCTTTTATGATTTAGAAATAGATTCTTTCCTGTGAGTTGTTCATTTTGCCTTTGAAGTAAATATAAGGTTCTACTTCAATATTATATTAACCCGTACAGTACCTTTTTTTTCTACAGTATTAAACTACACATTGTCTTTGAAAGTAAACAATAATTCATGAAAAGGAGAGCAAGAAACATAAAGGTTGGCAAAGGAAATGAAAGAAAAGGAAGAAAGGGGAAATGACAATGGAATACAAAGATCAAGGAAGAGAGAACAGGAAAAGGCAGGGAGGGGAATATAGCTTTATTGGTGATCTGCTCTGTGCCAGCTATCGAAACAGATGCTGTAACACACATAACTCCATTTCTTTCCACCCCATTTTAGTAAGAGGGCAACTGAGACTTGGTTAGGTCAGGTAACCTACTCAACTATTTCAAAACTTTACTTTTTATATTAATTTTATTATTCTTCGCAAGTGTTAAATATTGTTCGTCATCAAAATCTATACCATAAATGTTTTAACAAAGCAGTTGTAACAATGTTTTGCAAGTTTTACTTACTTAGACGTCTAGATTAGGTTCCAGAAGATCTATGTTCAGATCATGAGTTTATTATTCATTTACTTTTCATGGGATTTTGGCAATTTACTAAAGCATTTGGGAAAAATAACAAAGGTGACAATTTTCAACCATGTGTCTGCTTCAGATCTAGTTTATTATATTAAATTAGTATTTAAGCTCATTCGTTGTGGTATGGCTGACCTCATGTTGCTTGATATGATATTTATCCACAAACGAAATGATTCTTTTGCTATAGATTAAAATCAATGAACCAACCAAAGAAACAAAAAAGCACATAAATCATCCTGAAGGAGTCAGGACTGTTCTCCTTTAAGCTATAGGATCCTCCAGTAACCAGTGCCTTCCCTTTATAATCACTCAAGTTTATTATGTGGGAAAGAGCAGCAGGTTTCAGAGGACTCCTGTGGGTCTAAGGGACTGTGTGGCCGGCCCCTTGATCCCACTTGATCCAGCAGCTGTGTTCTAAATCAGTATTCTGCCACAATCACTGATTTTAATTCTCTCCAATTATACTCATTCATGGATTCTGTTCAGTGTAGAAGGCATTTTTCTTAACCAAATTAACATGTTTTTAAATAAATGACATTGGATTCACATTATGTCCTAAATGAAAGAATAAACTTCTCTTTTATTTTTAAAGAGTTCCTTTATCTGACCAAGTTTCTTTTTTTTTCTTTTTCTTTTTTTTTTAATTTTTATTTTATATTGGTGCATAGTTGATTAACAATGCTGTGTTAGTTTCAGGTGTACAGCAAAGTGATTCAGTAATACATGTACATGTATCTGTTCTTTTTCAAACTCTTTTCCCATTTAGGTTATATTACTATACCTTTTTCATGTCTCAAAGAGTTAATAAGATTAGTCATACCCATCAGTTCATGTTACCCAATAGGGAAACAAAACTATCTCAGACTACAATAATGGTACATGCTTACTCTCAGAGTAGAATATCCTTATTGATATTAACTGTATGTAGGCAACTGGTTATACATCTTATTCATTATGAATGTATAATTAAAGAGCATTAAGGTACTGAATTTATGGAGTGAGGGGGGAAAAAAACGCCTAGGATGTCAATGTGATACTGTAGGCACCAGCAGCACCACCCATCTCACACCCGAAGATAGTCAAAGATTATCATGTCTAAACAGGGAGAGTCTTTATCTTCATAGCATGGAATGGAGAAAAGATCACTGGATGTTTTTTCATATCTAATGCCAGTGCTTCCTAGCTCTGTATCTTAGTTCAGGCTGCTATAAAAATGAATAAATAAATAAATAAATAACATAGACTTGGTAGCTTAAACAACAAACATTTATTTCTCACAATTCTGGGGGCTGGGAAGTCCAAGATCAAGGTGCCCAAGATCCCGTGTCTGGTAAGGGCTCACTTCCTGCTTTGTAGACAGCCAGCCTTCTCGCCATGTTCTCACATGACTGACAAAGAGAGACAGAGAGAGAGACGGACAGAGACAGAGAGACAAGGAGAGAGATCATCTCTCTCACGTTTCTTCTTATAAGGACATTAATCCCTTTCATGAGGGCTCTACCCTTATTACCTAGTTACCTCCCAAAGGCCCCACCTCCAAAAACCATCCCATTGGGCATTAGGCTTCAACATATGAATTTATGGGGGGACACAAGCATACAGTCCATAATACTCTGTTACCTCAGACAAACCTCTTACCCCCAATGCCTCCTTGTATAAAATGAGGACAAATCATATTTGCCCTACCTCAGAGCCTTGAAGTGAGAAGGAAATATGGTAATATATGTAGGAACCATTTGTAAACTGTTAAGTTCTGTATCAGTGTAAGGTATTACTTAATGCCTTTTCAAATGGACTGAAAGTCCATTTGGAAAATGTAGTTATCAACTTCTGACAGTGATTGCATTCTCATTTTCCAGGGAAGTCCAAAGAATTGATGAAATTAGAATTCTTCGTTCATCAAATCCTTGTTGTGCCTTGCTGATTTTTGCGTGAGGTGACCAGATTTCATTGATGCATTTTTATACAGCTTTTGTTGAATATTCCTTGGTCCAAAAGCTTTCAGCTTTATGGCTTTGAAGCTCCAATTCCCTGATCAATGTCTGAACTTGTGAAGCTTGAAATTTGTCATTTGGCATTGACTTATGTGTAAATTTGAGTCAAAACTCAGTGTCCTTTAAACATCTCGGGGCAGATTTTCAGCATGACCTCATTTTTACTGATATGGTTAATGTATTTGTAAGTACAAATTGCCACTTTTGTCCTCAAGAGAACACAAAGTGGTCATTGCACCTGCCATGAGGTAATTGAAGGTGCAAAAAACCACTTCTACAGAAAGGTCTTTATAACACTCCCTTCCCCCAATACCCCTCCCCTCCCTTCCTCTGCATGTACAGACAGAGGAGGAGAAATAATGCTATTAGCAGGCTCTGAATAGAGGTCAGCATTCCTTCTCAAGAAAAATAAACTGCATCTAATTTGTGCTTCTTTTCTAAGAAAAGATATACACGAGATAGTCTGAGTAATTTAAAATAAAAGGTTGATGGAAATGGCTATGTCTTTGACAATTATTTTGCTGCAATGATATATACCCTTTAACTTAAGGAAATAAGTAGTTTTGACTATTGAAAAATAGCTTTTGAGACCAATTATGGAACTTACAGTACAGCTTTAGTTTTAGTTGCCTAAAACTGTATCCTCTGAGGTAGCTCAAGACCAAGAAAGTAGCATGTGGTTTGAATATGTCCTTCCTTGCACCAGTGTTCTCTGGGTCCTTTTTGTACTCTAGAGCTAGAAAAAATGAGAGAGCCATAAAAAATGAAGCCAAACTCAACCTACAGCTTACCTAAACAGTATATATGCTGCAACTGACTTATAAAATTAATCAGGCCAGGGGAAAACTTCCCAGCCTTTTTGTGAGACATTACTTGTGGCCATTCTAAGCATTGCCTGGAAATTATTTGCAGAGCTTGAGTTTACAGTTCTAGTGATATATATCCACATACCTTGTAGCCTGGCCTACTCAGATACTACGTCTGTGCCTAGCCCGGTGTCAGGTGGCAGTCACTTTTTTTTCCCCTCAGAAACAACAGACTGTTGTTTAAATGGGCAGTTTCCTTTACTTAGGTGAGTAATACAATTTAATGCAGGTTGATGTGCGCATTTCCCCTTGAATGACTAAATTACAAAAGGCCATCTGGAATCCCCCCTCCACTCTGGCACTGTTAAAGCAAAAAAGGGTTTAAGTGTGGTACTCAGGTAACTGACAGGGTCCCTGCAGGCTGTTTGGGACCTAATATAAAACCAAACACTCCCCACAGGCCACCAGTCTAAAGGATAAGAGACAGGAATTCCCACAATTAAGTTTTATTCATGAATTTGATGGAAAATGAGATCTTAGAAGGTGACTAAAAATGTATTCAAGATGATGAAAGGGAAAGAAAGAGAAAGGTGATAAAAGTCTTTGAAAGCATGTTTTCAAAGGAATGCTGTCACATATTAAATATACAGTTTGAACTGTTTCTTGTCCTGGTGATAAATGTATATCAGAGCCAGATGACTGTTCTGTTTCATTTTATCCCTTCCCTTACACAGTAAAATCCATAGTGATGACCAGTCCTGGAGAGTGTCATTCTGTTATGTTAGGAAATCATTGCCTATTCGGTAGCCAAAATGGAAGAGAATTAACAGCTCACTCCGTATTGTCAAACCTTAGAAAAAGCAACAAAGATACCCAAATGAAACAAGCTCTGGTCTTTTCAAAGCCAAAGAAGTGCAAGAAAAGCATTGAACTTATTAAGGGGCAGAAACTATCCCAGAAGGTTATTGCTAGAATTCAGATACTAAAGACTGTAATAGAATTGCACCTTTACAAAGATTAAGAGTAACAAATTGGATTTGAATTACTACCATTTCGAGTCTTAAATTCGTGCAAATGTTAAAAAGAAAAGAAAAGAGAGCATAACCACGTTTTAGTTTGCAGTCTTCACAGGAGGTAATACAATGAATGAAAATAGTTCTCTTAAGCACCCTCAGACAGATTGGTACATTCCGTGGGTAAGTAGTCCCTTGTGACCCTGAATTAGGAGAAGCTTTTAATTGATAGTTTTCTCTTAGAGAGAAAAATAATTCTCGTAAGTTTATATTCCCTAAATTAAATTTTAAAACCAGTACTTTTTCCAATTAAAAAATTCCAAAATAAAGGATACTCCTCTGAGTTGGGAGTTTCTTTCAGTCCTCAGTCTGAAGAACTCGGGCCCCTCGAAGGACTGTTGGACAGGAAAACAAGGCCCTAATAAATTTTGGCCTAACCAAATTCATTCAAATCATCGTGGGAATATTGTTAGATCTGTTGGCTGGAAAGAAGTCCGAGTTTGATTAGTCCAAGGTGATTTGAGGAAAGGAGGTGAGCTATTATTGCTGGGGGTGCAGAATGAAAGCCAAATTTTAGGATTTGGCCAGGACCCAACATAATACTATCACTGAGAAGAAACTGGGATATATGCTAATGCTCCTTCAGAAGATAAAAGGAAGACAGAGAATGGAGTTGGCCCTCTACCTCTGTCCTGCCCCTCCCCCATCTCTACCTCTGTCCTGCCCCTCCCCCACCTCAAGTGTTTGAGCTCCTCTCTGCTAACCTCCTCTTCCTTTCTCTGGCTCAACCACTTTGTAACTCTTACCACATTCCTTACCACATGCTCTCTGTACTTTATCTTTTGCTTTCTTGCAATTGTTTAATAGTATATCAAGGGGTTTTTCAATTGCGGGGAACAGAGGCCTGGCAGAGTGTTAAGGAAACCTGGGGAAAAAATAACAGTGGTTGCCCAGCCATGCCTCATCAAAACTAGAATGCCTCATCAAAACTAGAATGCCTCAATTACAACAGCAGCTCTGGCAGGCTGACAGCAGCTCTGGTGACACAGTGACCACTCTGCTGGGAGTCTTCCTTCCACTTGTGCTTACTAATCTGTCCACTCTCAAGCTTTGCTGTTGTGGTGACTCACTCAGCTACTCCATTTGGTTTTTTCCTGTCTATCTGATTCTTCTTTGTACTCCCTAACAATGAAGGTAACTCTCTGTTCTCCTTTTACATCAAGGGGTCTGCCTATTCATGGCTTCTACCACCATGTTGCTTTTGCTTAACATCTCTCTTAGCTTCTGCTGCTGCCTACCATTTGTATCCCTCTCTGCATATGTCTCATTAAATTCCCCCCAGAAAGGTTTGGTTGGTTTGGTTCAGAGCAGAGGGTCCCTGCAGGAAAGAGCTCTCCTGGTAGCCTATGGATATTTTTCTTGGGCACTTACTCATTATCTAATCTACTGTGATGGGGATCATATTGATACCAAGCATTGTGGCCTATATAGAAGGTACCTCTTTAGAAGAACACTCTAAGTTATCTCAGAAGAGGGCAGTGCAACCTAGAAGCATCATGCCCAGAATATTTTGTGTATTGAGCCATCACATCAAGGGACTTGAGGTACTAATGTTTACTGTTACCGTATATCATTGAATCTAAGATGATATCAATGGTAAGATATACACTACTTTATGTATACCATTAAGAAAGAAAGAAATGCTGCCAATTAAACCACAGCATACCATTGGTTATTAGATGTATCCCAGTCTCAAAGACTAGTTATGGTGAAACATGGTGTCTGTCGTGTATCTGAGATCGTCATGGGATCAAAGTGGGTCGAGTGAGCCCCCTGACGCAGAGAGTGGGGTAAATGCTAAAGGCTGGGGGTCAGGTCACAAGTCTGGGAGACTAGAAGGTAGTGTCTGGAGGATAGATAGCTGGTATCTGTCTGCAAGTAAGGAGGAGGCCAGTCACTGGTCCAGAGTGTGGTTTGGGTCAGGGATCTGACAAATATTAGAAGGTGGATCCAAGGGGAGAGAGGAGCACGTTCCCATATTGCTTTTTGTTTTGTTTTGTTTTGTTTTTTTAAATTTATTTATTTATTTTTGCCTGCGTTGGGTCTTAGTTGCTGCGCACGGGCTTTCTCTAGCTGTGGCGAGCAGGGGTACTCTTTGTTGCGGTGTGTGGGTTTCTCATTGCAGTGGCTTCTCTTGTTGCGGAGCACAGGCTCTAGGCGCACGGGCTTCAGTAGTTGTGGCTCGAGGGGCTCTAGAGCACAGGCTCAGTAGTTGTGGCGCACGGGCTTCGTTGCTCCGCGTTATGTGGGATCTTCCCGGACCAGGGCTGGAACCCGTGTCCCCTGCATTGGCAGGCAGCTTCTTAACGACTGCACCACCAGGGAAGCCCCCCATATTGTTTTAAATGACATGGATAGATCAGGGAGGTCTGTTTCTGTTAAATCTCCACTTATACTCAATTCAGTTATTTCTTTTGTCTTCTAAAACACCTCTTTGTTTATTACTTGTACATTAACTACATCTCTGGAAGTAGGGTCATTTAATAAAACAAATGCTGTATTTTGTCTATAAGGTGCCTAAAATAGCATGGCCAGGGAGAGTTAAGCTTACACTTGTGATACGTTAATGAATAATCTCTAGCTGTTGACACCTTTTTTGTTATTAGGAAGGTAACATAGCTTTAATCATAATTATGAATCAACATGGCTCTCTTTGAGTCTCTACTGAGTTAGTAGAGCAAAGTCCCACATTAATGTGATTGGCATGGAATAAAATCCTTACCAGACTCCCCTTGGCTCTCATGCCAACTGGGCAGTTATCTGAGGAGAGAGCTCCCAGGCGATGGTCCCAGCATTCAGGGATAGGTTTACTCCAGGTCTGTAGCTATGAGATGTAAGACAGCTGTTGGTTAGGACCACATTTCCCAATGTGTTTCTACTCAACATTTGTTTTATCAGACATTGCTATATGTCTTGTGCAAAAAAGGGTTGGGTAAAAATGCTGGATGAAATAAAGTTGGGTAAAATAAAAGGCTCTGAGAACTCTCTCTTGCTGAACCTCTGGGTACTACTTGTAGGTTCCACAGCTATCATAGGATTATTTTCACAGCTACTATGATTTTCAGGTTGGTCTCTTGGAGCCCTTTCACCTTCTGAGACCTCAACGCCTAAGATAACTAATCTTTTCCTACACACTTCAAGACTACTGTGGGTAGTCCCAGCCCAACCCCAAGGGGACTCCTTTGAAACCATGAACCACAGCAAGATGGCTCAGGATGATAGCAAAGTACCTAGTTATGTGTGTCACTGCCCTAGACACTTCATAAGGAGAATTTCAATAAGGGGAGCGTTTTGGTTTCTGAGCCTAAGCTAGACTCTCAGTTATGCTCTGGAAGAAGGCATTCAAGTGTTCATATTGTCCTTAGAGCACACTTGAAGGGCTAGCCTGATAGGCTGAACTTTATATATCCTAAGAAAGAGCTTAGCTTTAATGATAAAAAGCTCTCTCATACACAGTACCTTTGTATCTATTATTTCGGTACCATTTGTTATACATATTGGAGACTAGGGTAACAATGTCTGTGAATACACTTGGATTCTACAGCGGCCATTCAGTGATATTTTGGGGGGCAGAATAGGATGAAGTACAGTTGACTGTTGAACAAGGCAGGTTTGAACTTGTGCAGGTCCACTTATAAGCAGGTACTTTTCAATAGTAAAAGCTTTAGTACTATACAGTCCATGGCTGGTTGAATCTGTGGGCTGACAGTAAGTTATATTCGGATTAACCTCCACATGTTGTTCAAGGGTTAACTGTATTGAACAATTTCCAAGTGACTATTTTAAATAATCACAGAATTGTTTATTGAACATTTTTGAAAATAATCACTCACATGAGGGAAAAATTAAGTATAAAAATGTATAAAGTGAATTTACAATAGCCAAGGCATGGAAGCAACCTAAATGTCCATTGACAGAGGAATGGATAAAGAAGATGTGGTACATATATACAATGGAATATTACTCAGCTATTAAAAAGAATGAAATAATGCCACTTGCAGCAACATGGATGGACCTAGAGATTATCATACTAAGTGAAGTAAGACAGAAAAAGACAAATACCATATGATATCACTTATATGTGGGATCTAAAATATGACACAAATGAACTTATCTACAAAACAGAAACAGACTCACAGACATAGAGAACAGACTTATGGCTGCCAAGGCGGAGTGGGGGGCAGATTGGGAGTTTGGGATTAGCAAATGCAAACTCTTATATATATGTATAACTGAATCACTTTGCTGTATGCCATAAACTAATATAACTTGTAAATCAACTATACTTCAATAAAATAAATTTGAAAAAAATGTATAAAGTAAAAAGTCTCCCTCTCATACCTGTTTTCATCTCTGCCCAATTTCCAACCCCACTTCCAAACCAGTAAATGCTTCTTTTTTTTTAAATTGAAGTAGAATTGATATACAATATTATATGTTACAGGTATATCAGTATATAATATAGCGATTCGCAATTTTTAAAGGTTATACTCCATTTATAGTTATTATACAATATTGGCTATATTCCCCACGTTGTACAATATATCCGTGTAGCTTATCTTATACCTAATAGTTTGTACCTCTTACTCCCCTACCCCTATATTGCCCCTCCCCCTTCCCTCTCCCCACTGGTAACCACTAGTTTGTCCTCTATATTTGTTATATTCACTAGTTTGTTGTATTTGTTTTGATTCCACATATAAGTGATATCATCCACTTTGTCTTTTTCTGTCTGACTTATTTCACTTAGCATAATACACTCCAAGTGACTTAAATGAGCAGCATTGGTCCTTTGGTGATGGAGGTAAGTCTTCATCTTTATAGGTGCCTTCTAGGGAGCCTGGAACATGTGTTCTTCAATCTTCCCCTTCCACTCCTGCACATGTGCTGGGTCTTCTTGCATCTGTTCTTCTATTTCTTCCTTTCCTTTGGTTTTTATTCCAGTCTTCTATTTTCCACCCCTCGATAAAGAAAACAGCTAACTCGCAGGAAATGCAGCAGGCTGCTCTTGTCTGAAACTAATTTAGCACACACTCCCCACTGAGCCCCCTCCCCAAATCTAGCATCAGGAATAAAAGTCTCATTAGTCCTTTTGGCAGTATTTAAGCGAATGCTTCCCCATGGCTTCATGCCTGCTAATTTGTGTTCTCCTTCTATAGAGCAAGGCACGTTGACAGGCCACTGTACAAAGACGAATACTCTTCTTTGGGGTTGCAGATTTTCTAAATAAACTGAGAACAGTGGCTGAAAACCAGATTACCTGGAAGTTTAGAAGGAAAAGGCGTTGAATGACCTCATCCAGCTTCTTTTCAAAAGCACTATGTATTTTTCAAGTTTTAGAGTTTCTGGAGACAATTAGCAGACAGTAGTTGCAAGAAAAAGAACTTTCATGAGATGTGTAAGCTGTATGACTAGCATTAACCCATACCTAAAAGTTTAGCCAACATATACTGATATTATTCTTAAAAGAAAAGTTTGTGTTAAGGAGTTTGTCTTGTACATAGAGACATGTATCAAAATAAAGAAGATGGCTTTTTGTTTTTCTTCTTAGTATGTATGAAAATGTTACTATGTATTGCAAGATGATAATTTATTTCCATAAATTAAATTTTATAATTAAAGCTGACCTCTACTTGTTTATATATGGTTGTGATAGAAAGGTTTTTGTTTTTTTTTTGGGGGGGGGGTGGGTGATAGAAATATTTTCTGGCTTTTAATAAATATGGCTTTTAAAAGAATTATTTCAGTTCAACTTTTCGCCTCTTTTAAGATTTTTGAACTTAGATCTTTTCTTCTTTTTCTTCTTTTAAACATAGCTGCCCAAATATGTCAGTCTTGTATTGAAATAAATGAATTCATGAAGTTGCTTTCTTCGCAGCATGAGGGGCTAACAGCTAGAATAAAAATAATCAACCTAATATTTCTTGTTGCTGGAAAATAATTATGAGAATATTACACAGAGGAAGCCATGCTTAAAATAAAGGCTTCATATTGCATTTAAAACTCAAGTGGGACTTTCAAGTATTCTGTTTAGTAGAATAATATATTGATGAATCCTTGGAGAACTAATTATGTTGTTTCACATGAATTACAAATGCATCATTTAGCTGCATTACAGTCTTACGTGTCCTTTACGATTAATCATCGTTAAATGTTATAAATGTAAAATTTAAGATGCAAAGAAAGCATACTTTTTATACAAAGTGGTCCAAACAGATACCAGTATTTTAATTTGAGATCTATGACTGGTCTACAGATTTTCTTTTCCTGTTTTTACAAGATCAGTGTATGAATCTGAGAACTTCTCTTAATAGCGTTCCCTCTCTAAAATCCATTATTGATGGTTAAGTGTAAGTCGTGACAGTAATTTTTATTATACCACTGTAGGCTTACTTCTGGAATCTGAGAAACAGAAACATGTTATTAAATTTTTTTATTTTTTCTGTAGCTGCCTTTTCAAATGTGTTTCCAAAAGTCATGGCTTTTTAATTTAAGCCTTTTACTGTGAAAGTCACAGTTTCACGTGGGAACTGAAATTCTAGTAACACAAGTGGTATACACCAGTGCAGAGTCCTAGCAGTAAGTTTTAGTGAGTTATTTAGGAGGTGAAACATTGATTCCCTTATGAGTCAGTCCATTTCTGGTCTCTTTATGAAAATAGTGTTGTTCCCAGTAGTGCTACCATTTTATAGGAGAATGTTCTATTCCAAAACCAGGATATTATTGGTAACTCAGTAGGCAGAAACCATAGACATTGAATAGTTTAAGTTAAATGTGATAAACTTTTATAACATAAACATTTATGGACCAAAAATGCTGTGATGTGAGGAAACACAAAGTAGAAGGACCATTTTATTAACTGCTACTAAGTACCCTGCACTGTTCTAAGTGCTGGGGACACTGAAAGGATGGTTCCTTTCCTCAAGAAAATAATTTCTTGATATAAGAACAGTGTATAAACACTGAGTAGAAACACTCCAAAGGGCCAACAGTTGAAGGAATTCACGGTGAATTGACATATTACAGACAGATCTACTCAAAGATTGCGGTGTCCAGGCAAAGTCTACGTGTATTTGAACTGCCCTGCGTAACTGTCATCCTCTGTGATTGCTGACAAAATCGTAGATGGGGAATTATAGAGCTGGAGGGTACTCTTAGAGACCACCTAATCCAAATCTCTCATTTCCCAGAAGAGGAAAACTAGGCCCAGAGAGGGTGAAGTAATTTAATCCAGGTCACACAGTGAATTCATGACAGTGGGGACTAGGACTCAGGTCTCTTAATTCTCAGTCCAGTCTTCCTGGAGGAGACAAGCAGAAATCTTTTTCTTTTTTCTTTCTTTCTTTTTTTTTTAATTGAAGTATAGTTGATTTACAGTGTTTCAGGTATACAGCAAAGTGATTCAGTAGATAAATATATATATATATATATATATATTCTTTTTCAGATTCTTTGCCATTATAGGTTATTACAAGATATTGAATAGGGCTACATGTGCTATACAGTAGGACCTTGTTTATCTATTTTATATACAGTGGTGTGTATCTTTTAATCCCAAACTCATAATTACCCCCACCCATTTCCCCTGTGGTAACCGTAAGTTTGTTTCCTATGTCTGTGAGTCTGTTTCTGTTTTTTAAATAAGCTCGTTTGAATCATTTTTTAAGATTCCACATATAAGTGATATCATATGATATTTGTCTTTCTCTGTCTGTCTTCACTTAGTATGATAATCTCTAGGTCCATCCACGTTGCTGCAGATGACATTATCTCGTTCTTTTTTATGGCTCAGTAATATTCCATTGTATACATGTGTACCACATCCTTATCCATTCATCTGTCGATGGACATTTAGGTTGCTTCCACGTCTTGGCTATTGTAAAGAGTGCTGCTGTGAACATTGGGGTTCATGTGTTTTTTTCGAATTAGAGTTTTCATCTTTTCCAGATATATGCCCAGGAGTGGGATTGCTGGATCATATGATAACTCTATTTTTAGTTTTTTAAGGAACCTCCATACTGACAAACCTTTTTCTTTAAGCTCTCTCCCCATCCTCCCCTTTACTTTAATGATAAAGACAGTGACACAAGAAGTCTCTGGAAAAAGGAAATTCCCCAAATGAGGAAAAAAAGCCCTGGATATAATGCTCATGAGGTCAGCAAAGAAATTGGAAGACAAGGTGAAAAAATGGTTAAAAGGAAGGAGGGAGCAAATAAAGACCAGAGAGAAAATTCAGAGACACCCAATGGCAAGAATGAAAAGAAAACAAACACACACACAAAGAAAAGAGGACTGAAATAATTATCCATTAGCACTTATTTTTATGGAAAAACAGGCTAAAATGCCATGGGTCTAGTTTTATGCATTCAGTTTGCTTCAACATTTTTCTTTTTCAAAATAAATAGAGTCAGCTCTGTTAGGTACCCACGCATTAAACTGCAGAACTCTGTTGCCCGGAACATTTGTACAGCTGCTGAGTAGTGATGACTGATATGCATAATGATGACCCTGAGGCAGTGTAATGCCCCAAAGTACCTTTTGAACCATCAAAAAAAATTTCTGTTATGTTCAGTCTACTTTCATTGTTAACCGTATTTTATATTCAAATTCTTAGAAAATGGGGAATATATTTATGATAATATCTCTGGTAATTATCTATGAAATCGTCT
The DNA here is from genome assembly GCF_028021215.1 of Eschrichtius robustus. Classification (NCBI taxonomy): domain Eukaryota; kingdom Metazoa; phylum Chordata; class Mammalia; order Artiodactyla; family Eschrichtiidae; genus Eschrichtius; species Eschrichtius robustus. Next base: position 86,248,903 of record NC_090845.1, read on the forward strand.
TAAGTTCACCATAGCACTTCATAACATAGCTAAGCCACAGAGTAGATATTTTACTGGAATGAGAACGACCCTGTGTTGTCCTACTTGTCTTTCCAGTTGTTTCCTTAGGTTTTTTTTTTTCTTTTTTTTAAAATTTCTTACTTTCCTTGCTCCTTATCTGATGAAAAGTGGAATACATAGCCTGTCACAATGTTAAGCCTGCCCTGCCCAATTGTTGCCCATCTCATCCCAATGATGTTTTGAAAGTACATGTCGGGTAAATAGATTATTTTACCTTCTGCTACCTTACAAGTCTTTTGGTATTGTAGTAAAGGAAGGTTATACTGTTTTCATCGGCTCTCAGATGTCCTTTTCATGTAAGTCAGCTGCCAGGCAAGCATCCTGGATCCCTTTTCTAGCATCCATATGAATATCTGTGATAAATAAGTCTTTGCTCACTGGAGCTGCCTTTGTGAAGCAGGTCCTGCACTTACTGTTTCTTTCACGTGCGCAATGACAACAGTCAACCTAATTGACTATTACTTGGTCAGTTTCTGTGTCGGAAGTGATGCCAGGTAAAATAGAGAGGAGAAATCCAAATTCATTGCATTTCTGTTGAAAGCCAGAAAGATTTAGTAAGAGAAAAAATACATTAATTTGAAGTTTTTCAAGGATTAGTGTTCCCAAAGGGTGATTTTGAGATTGCCACAGTCTTTCTTACAACCTAAACCAGATTGTTATGTGGGTCTCTAAGAGTGAATCACTAATAGACACACTGACATAGTATAAAACATATCACATGGCTGTAATCAACATAGGTCAGAATTGTGATTCACGTAATCAAAAGCCAGGAAACTATTTTCATATATTGTCTTTCCTAATGGGAAATCTAGAGGATCGGGTACAAAATGGTCAACATTCTCAGTGCAAACATCGATGTACAATTATGTCTTTAAAAGTCCTTATCATGTTTTGCAATTTAGGAGGTTGTGATGCCTACATTGCAGAGCAGGCTTCCTCTTCTGTGGCTGATGCTGCTTTTTCTTTTCTGTGTCATGTCTGCTTTGGAATCATCATCGTTATGGGGTATGACACTAGTCATGTTAGGCCATGCTGCTGACAACGGTGATTTTCAACAGGGAGAAGTAACATCCCTGTAACATCCCAGGGAAAGGGCATCCATCATCATGTAATTTAAGGAGAAAAACCCAAGATTCAGAAGCAACGTTAGCAAAGACAGCTGGATGCAAGGAACCATTTGAGTAGGATTACAAACATCCTGGATTGTATAGATTAGCCCTGGATTGAAGGAAGATAAGAATTGAACGACCTCCTTTGTGTAAATGAGCATCCTGGAGTGTGCAGAACGGAGCCAATAGCCTCACTGCCTTTTGAATCATTTGGATGCCATGTAAAGAATGAACATATGCAGTACTTAATAAAGAAAGGTCAATTCTGCTGTAGTGATCACTGAAGCATAATGCAGCAAATGAGGTAGGGCTTTTTTTGTTTTGTTTTTAACTCATCAATCCTAGAACATCCAAACTTATCTTTTCAGGAAGTTGTGGGCTTTAAAAAAAATCTCAGGCATCTGTTATAACCTAAATGAACAGCAGTTTAAAGCCAACTCCACACCTGTACTAACAAATTGAAAATGTCAAATGATTTGTATATAAATACCGATGTGCAGTTTCACTAACAAGGTCTCTGGATTGTCCCTGTTCTTCTTATTTATCAGAGTCTAAATGGATTGTTGAGTTGGTGTGGCTCCGTATATCTGCTAATCGTCTCTCTTTTCATAGAATATACTGCTTTGATTATAGTTAACAGCCAGCTTGGCAAGATTTGTCTTGCCTGTGATGCTTGGTTCACCTCATAGCAATGACATTTGTATGTTACCAAAAGTAGACCATTGAATTCATCATCCTCATCCAAAGAAAAGATTTCAGCATAATGTTTCTGGATATCCACTGGCATTTTTTTGCATATGCTAAACTAGGAACATGTGCCGTAATTTTGGTTTATCCATTCTGAGTGAGAGGTGCAGAAATAATTACATAGATTCATCCATGAGTTGCAAAATTGCTCCCCTAATTCAAGTCTTCGGAACTAAACTTATCTGAACTCTTTTTCACTAAAAGTCCTGTCCAAGATCAGCCCAAATGTCATATTCCTTGTTCATTCCAAGTTTCCTTCTCTGAATCGTCATACCCTATCATTAGTTCTATATATACTTCTGTCCAGTTGTCTCCTTTCCTTATCCATTAGCTCTTAGAGGGGATCAACCATGCTATCTTTGTTATTTCTCCATTGCTTATACAATCTTCCATTTTCAAAGGGTCGTAAAAACAAACAAAGACGAATAAGCAATAGAGACCACATGTGACCAGCAAAACCTTAAATATTTACTTTCTGACCCTTTAGAAGGAAAAGATTGCTAGCCCTTGTTCTAGATGTTAGGGACACAACAATGAACAAAGCAGACCAAAAATCCCTACTTTCAAGGAAACTAAATTCTATTTATGGATCTATTTTACACGGAATAGGAACCCATCTTTGTTATCTTCACACTACTTACATATAGTACATACTCAATGAATATTTGTGAAGTGAATGACTGAGGCATACATGGAATCTGTCCTCCAATATCGCATAATATAGACAAACATTCTATATAATGTGATTAAATGTATTTTTTTTTTTAATCTTTATATTAAGACTCTTTTCCTGGAGTTTTTAGATTAAAAAACTGAAACACTACTTACTTGTCAAAGACTTTTTATTCTGGTACTTAATAAAATGGTCTCCTATCTTAGTGTAACTTTTATTCCTGATGAGGTCCTGATTATGGAGCCTCCTTATGGGAGATAATCATAATTATATTTGATTCCGAAAGCTTTCGAAAATGGTAGATGTTTCACAAGAGATCATTTTGTATACGTGACAGTTAAAACAATGAGTTTGTCTCCCAGGGGGTCTCCATCCTTGAATTCTCCAAGTTCATAGTGTTGGAGAATGGGAATTCAGATGAAAGCATTTTACTCCGTAACATAACATTTTACTCCATAACAAAAGACAACCTTTTGCTTGAGACTCAGAGTTGACTAATATTATGGCAGCTTTTTACAGAGTCGGGCCATAGATGCCACTGATTCTCCAACAGAGCGTACAGCCCTTAGAAACTGATGATTGGATGCTGAGGATGAGTTGAAGGGTGCTGAGGGGAGAGTGGAAGGGAGGAAGGGGCCAGTGAAAGGGCGCAGGAAATGGAAAGGGTGGGATTATGGTAAGGGTAGAGCCGGCAGATTATGGTGGTGGTAAAGAGGACTATGTATGTAATTGCCTTTTCCAACCCCTAAATGGCGAAGTGTCCCACCTAATCAGTTACCTGCGGTAACACCCTCCTATCCCCACCCAAACCATCACTACCACCAAGTAATTTCCTATACTCTCCTTTGTCTTTTAACATTCAAAATTAGAAGTAGACGAGGTACTGATCTAAAAAGAAAAATCACATGACCTTTTGTTTAAATCTTTATTTCCATTGGCCCTTTCATCTGCACAGCCCTTACTCCCAGTATCCTGCACACTTTCCCTTAGATACTGCACTACTGTGAATCTAAATACTTTGCTTTTTTAAGGAACTGCTTATTCCTCATTCCTTCCATAGATTTATAGCTGACAAAATGAGAGTTTAAAATGCAGTAATGGGGACCCTTAATTATAAATGAAGGAAATTGAAGCATACTATTGTATGTACTGATTTACTTTCAGTTTCTTGACCTTTGTCAAGACTAATGAGATTACATATCTAGCATAGAGAATGGATAAAATTTTTAATAGACCTGCCTAATTAGCATTGTTAGGAATTCTGTAAAGCGGAGAGTTATGCCGGCAAACCTGCGTGTGCTGTCTCTTTAATTACACCTACTGCTCCCCACTGCCAGCCCACCCCGTCGTCCTCTCATATCTATGGTTAATACATCTGAAGTCATTACATTATGAAGTAACAAACATAGGAAACCATGGATTTGTTCTCTAAATGCAGATAGCGCCTACCCAGCAGAGTTTATAATTTACAGAGCTTAAACTGCCCTTTGAAGGGGGCTAGAATACTGGGTAATGATAGAAAAGCAACACCTGTTAAATCCAGTTTTGACACAGGACTTGTCTCTGGGCAAAGCAGTCTTTCATGATACCCGTTGGTATCAAATCTAACTGTTGCCCTTATGGAGCAAAACAGAGAAGGGCCTTCTCATTCTGGAAAGGTACTAGATCGTTGAACTCTACTTCTGAAGGATCATACTCACGCATATAAAATAACCCATCAGGCCATGAAGATATTCAACCAGTAGTATTTATTGAAGAAATATCATGAGCTTAGTATTTGTGGGAAGTATAAAAGTAGAAAGCATGGTCCCTTTCCTTGGGGACTCAGACTTACCAAAATCAAACAATTATGCACAACAATAAACATGTACTAAAATGTTGTTCTATAGGTTCTGGTATATCCTAGATTTTCCAAAATAGTCTCAATTCAGTATCACATCATGTGTTCACATTGTTAGTGCAAAAAAAACAAATGCATCTGTGGTAATAGGACCTCAGGGAGGGACAAGATTACTGCAGTTTGAAATATTCCAAGAAGGCTTCACAGAGGAGGCAGGGCAGTTTGTTAATCTTAGAAATATTGCATTATCTCTTTTCAGATAATTTTTTCTAATGAAACTTCTGCTGTTTCCCTTTGAATTTTTTACTACTTGATTTTTTTTTTCTTTTTTTCTTCCTTTCCACTCGTTCATAATAACCCAGAATTGGAAGCAATTCTACCTCTTTTGAATTAATTTTTAGGTTGTTTCAACCCTGCTTCTACCAGAGTCCCCATTCAAGCACATTTCACTGTGCTAGTTCACAGTAACATGGAATAAATAATTACAGAGCATTTGAACTCAGTAAACTCAGCATTTGAACCCATTCACTGTGGTCAGGCAGCAAGTCTAATTCTGTTCTCATTTTATAAACATTTGTTCCACGGTTTGAAGAAAAAAAATTACTTAAAAGCCCTCAACAGTCTGTCTTGATTCCTGTTTTCTTCTTACCAATGAAACAATAAAAATGAGCAATTCAAACCATCTCTCTCACAATTCTCACAAAGCAGGGCAATGATGTATAATGTATGTATCTTTCATCTGTAAGGCTGAGATTCATTGACAGGACAAAAAGGGAGGGGGGGAAAAGACATCTTTCTACATAAAGTGATGATAGTTTTCCCCAGCTTTTCTAAACAAAAATTATATGCAAGGATATATTTTTGGGGGGGGGGGAACACTAGCATTTTTTATAAGTTGTTTTTAAAATATATTGCTAATAAAAATGTGAGCAGCTGAAGCTTTGGTCAGACATATTCTTAGTTTTTCAGAAACCTATAGCTTTTATGATTTTTAAAAAATCTATTTACATACATCATCTCCACATTTCTCTAGCCCTGTTTTTATTAAAGGAAACCCTACAGGCAAAAATGTAATTTTTCTAAGGTTGGACATATGGCGGATGTCAGAATAAACAAAATAATGTTATGTAGAGCCAAATGCTGAGTTAAGACACCCAATGCTGGTACTCATCAGACCCCAGAATAGGTGTCTGTTAGCCACAGAGGTAGAACTCTGTGGAGGTAGAATAGCTCACCTGCAAAATCAGGTTGCTCTGAAAACGAATGACACTCTACTCTTGGGCCAATTCCTGCTGGCCCTGGCACTGGGAATGTAATCTTTCATGGCAAATCAAATGAGCAGAAGTCTTGGGGCCAGAAAGCTATGAAGCTCTTCCTAAACTTTAAATGGACGTGAAGACTGCTCACTGCCATGGAACCTGGCATGGGTTCTAAGTGCCCAGGAGGCAATTTTATTTCATTTCATTCTATTCTACCTTATTTGGGGTAGCCAGAACTGGCAGCATGCGGTAAACCTACATAAACAGTGAGTTCTCGATGTTGATATTTATCTCTCCTAGAGCTCTAAAGTCAGTAGTTTCTTTACATGTAGTTCTAAAACTTGAGGAGATAATGGAAGAGCATAGGACTATGTTTGAAAAGTCAGAATGGGGAAGACTTCCCAGAACAGCTTGACATTTTATTAATCCCTGCTGGAAAACATGTTGCAAACTTTTTAAAAAATTCCTTCCAATTATTTTTAAGTCCTTATATATAAGGATATATTAAAAATATGTATGTCTTTTTTTTCTAGTTTTCTCTCAGTAGTGTCCACTTAATCTGGGTGGTTTCTCAAGCCATGAATTAGAATCTGTGTATTAGGGCATCAGTGAGTGCAGCTGCAGTCCTTAAATGAACTAGGACACTCCCAAATGAGAAAATACGGGATTTTCCAAGGAACTTTTTGGCTGTCATCCTCCAGGACCCTCCCTGCCCTTCCTATTCTTAAACCTTTCTCTCTAGCTGAACATAATAGATGCAGACTTTCTATTGCCTCCACTTCTAGAAGCTGGAATGATAAAGCCTCGAGAATCCATAAAGAAAGTTTGCTCAGCCCCCTCAGGATTCCCGATGCCAGCTTGGTTTCTAGTCTTCCTGAATAGTGACTCATCCCTCAAAGGTAATTTTGGATTGAAAATGGCTTTCCAAATCTACATAAATAATTTCTGGATTATTTGCTAGTTTAAATTAGCCATGCCACTGTTCCTCTCCATTAGCCTAGATAATTGAGAGTTGGCTGTATATTACCTGATACCTATAAAAAGAATTGAACATTCTGAACAGTACATTTTAATGGCTGCAATTTCAGATGCACAAAGCCAGGCTGGGCTACTTCATTTTTGCCCACAGTGGTATACAGATGTGCCTCTATTTAAGCACACTCAATAAATGAAAAAATATTATTTTACAAAAATGATAAGCTAAGGTGATTTTTTTTTCCCCTTCAGGGATCTCTTAACTTAGAAAGAGATTCACTGTAGGGTTACTTTAGTTAGTCATTTCCCTGATGGCATTTAAAACATCTCTGTTTTAAAGAAAAAAATCAAACTTATGAATAACTTTCCTGCCACAAATACATCATAAGTCACCTGCATCTGCAAGAACAGGTTAGAAGATAGTTATTGCCACATGTCACTCACCAGCTAGATGTTCTGTCTTTTCTTTAAAAATGCTTAGATGCCTTTACAACGGTTTGTAAATGTTTAAAGGAATAGTAGTCCGTGCATAGCCAGCCCTCCATGAACCTAAGAAGATGAAGTATACTTGTGAGTGTGATTGATAAGGTTGCCTGTAATTTTCAACAGAGGTTACTATTTCAATGGTGGCCCAGATATCCATCTGTCAATCTTTGTCAAATAGCTTATTTGTTATTCATTTTTCTGCAGCCCCTTAGATTGTTTTTCTTCTTTCCCCACATCTGTCCTCCCCCTTTCCCCAATGTTCCATTCTAAAAGTGAATCAAGAAATTCACCTCCTCAGTCTGGATAACAAGAATGTTATTTAGTTTTTACTTTAATCTTAGCTATCCTTAGACCTTCTTTTCTTCTTAGTCTTTTCCAACTGAAATAAAAAGGATTTTTGATGTATGTAGAGACTCTATTTTTGTAGGGAAACTGTTAAAATTGTACAACTTCAAAGGATTTCCAAATGTTGCCTTTTCAAAATTGTTTCATCTTGTTTTTCCTTAAACTTCCTGTTGCTCTGTGTAGTCCCAGTGGTGGCTGAAGGCACTGAATTTTACATTCTAGATTGGTCGCAGGGTTCCACATCTAGTTAACAGTTATACCTTTTCCCACAAATAGCAGTGCTTTCATGGAATTAATTACTCAGAGCTGATTTATTTCTAATGAATTTTTTTCAGACCATGATTTTAAAATAGACTCTATTTTCCAGGTATAGAAATGTTTTCCCCCTCTAGATAGAACATGGATACATGTTGATTGCATCCTAACCAGATAGGTATCTTTGGTCCATTTTGCCAAGTTATTATCACGGATTTAAATACGGAAGGGCTAGTTATTCAGCCTTCCTCTTTCCATCTAAATTGGCCGGCAGGCCTTCCTTCCTTCCTCCCTCTTTCCTTTCTTTTCTGTATGCATTCATGTATTTATCCCTCATCTACTTCCCAGAATGATTTCAGATAGTTCACAGCAAAAGGCCATTAAAGTAAGATTAAAAATTAGAGGGAAAATTTTAGACAGTTACTACAGATACCTAAATTAAGAATGGTTATTATCATTGAGCATTAAATTTAGCTTCGAGCTTCCTAGAAGCCAAGCCAGAAAGAAAAACCTGATGTATTTTATAGCTCTCATTATGAAAACAAAGACAGTTTAAAATGATAGACAAAGAACAACATTGTCTTCAGTAGCACTTTGAGATACCAACTAGAGAGAGAGATGATACAAAATCTCCTCGAAAATAGAGATGGTACCAAAATATTCTTCGTGGTCATTTGCTTCATCAACAAGCCACTTCCTTATTTCCTTTGATTGTGTTCACTTATGAAGCACAATTAAATATCATTGCATTTGTGGAATACCTTTGCAAGATGTTATAGGAAACAACATTTATTCTGAAATAAGTCCTCTTCCCACTCCTCATTCCCCTTTCCCCATATACATCCATTCCTTGCCTTTCCTCACCCCCAAAAGTATGTGACTGGTGATAGTTCTGGGACCAGAAAAAAATCATTTATTTCTAAGTTATGAAATCTTAATTTTACCTGGAAGCATGTATCAAGTACCAACTTTGTGCCTCTCCCTCTTTTCAAATTATAAACAATTTCAAATGGACAGGAAATGTTAACCCTAGAAATATTTAACCAAACAGACCTTATAGAAGGAGTTTTTGATTAATAACTATTTAACTATCTGCCAGTGGAAGTTATTTGCATCTATGTCCTAGAATCATGGAAATTTAAAGATGGACAGGATCTTAAAGTACATTTACCCACTCATTCCTTTTACATAAAGTTTAAGGACTTGTGCAGCAGGCTCACATACCTCATGAATAGAGAAGTGGACACTAGAACTCACACCCTCTGATGACTATTCAACATAGAATCACAGGATTAGGTATGCATTCAAATTGCTGTGGCATCCCCACATGTGACAAACCCGAGCCTCATATAATCTTTTCCCTCTCTATATAGAACGTATATTCCTGATTATCACGTAGACTCTCAGTTTTTAACTTTCATAATGAAATTGTTTATCTAACAGATTAATGAGTCTTTGATCCATACACTCCGTCAACAAATACTTCTGAACTATGTAGTTTTTAATTTGAGGTCCATTTGGTTAAAGGTCATGACTGCTCTCATTAGCACTTTAATTAGCCTAATTCTGTATTTCAGAGAGGCAAAACTGGGAACTGGGTTTAACTGATAATTGAGGTACAAGATGCCTTTTAGGCAGATGGAACCCTGACTTTTTGTCCTTATGTTCATTATCAATATTCTGTGTGCTCTTGTTTTTACTAGGAAAAGGAGCTTCATTACCGCATTACCACAAACAGTAAATCTGTTTGCCTCCTGCCCATGATTACACCTTTCTCTTTTTTTTAAGGGTCTAGATGAAGATTTTGATGTTCACTCCTTGAGGGCCTTCCTCGACGCCTGTCTGTTCCCCAGCAGCAGTCCTGAGCTGAGCGTGCAGTGCAGGAAAGTGAAGCTGGTGATCACCAGCAGAGAATGGAAGGCATTTTTAACCCTTTACATAACTGATTCAGGCAGGGCTTGTTTTGCTTTGTTATTTACGGTGGTGCCATCCCCTTTCATGCCTTGGGAGATCCCAGAAAAAGGGCAGCTAGTTGAGTAAAACCTCAGTCTCACAGGACTTTCACAAACAATGGCAATTTATTTCAGCCCAGAGGCAAAGAGGATGTCATAAGACTTTTGTTCTTATTGCCTCTAAACTTTCAAAGCAAATTAGTGGAAAATTTGAATGTTTTCCTCTCTGTGTCCCTCTGCACCTCCATACCCTCCACCCCCCCCCCCCCATATTTTTGAGACCAAATAGAGGCCAAAAGTTTGATGGGGGATTCCTTTGTCCCTCAGTTCTATCTAGAATGCTCTCCCTTCCTAATATGTATAGAAATTCATTCGAAAGAATTCAAACTAACCTCAGATACAAGCCTGAGATAATAACCAAGATTAAAAGGACTGAACATCTCATTCATATCAATTCCAGTTCATAATCCTATTTTATTTAAGTGGTTATCCTTGTCCTTTGGAATTCCAAGTAGCCACCGGATGCCAGTGCTGATAATAATGCAGCCTGCCAAGGGAAATTATTTCTTCTGCTTCTACAGGTCCCAGGGTTCACTTTGTAGAAGCTGTGTCTTGACATAATTTCTCTTGTCCACCCCCGCCCTCCCCTTTTGGGCAATATTTGGGAGGAAAAAAAACAAGATCTGGGGGGAGAACTCATTTAAGAAAATTTGGAGCAGTTTCAAAACCAGATTTGCCCATTAAAAATATTACTTGAAATAGATAGCAGCTGTTGCTTCCTTTTTGCAGCTTTTTATGACCTATTTCATTTCTATTTTCTAAGTTACTTAAAAAGATTTTAAACTATGGCTTGTAGTAGAATTTCCCCCAAATTATTTGCTTCTAACATTTATTTTCCGTATTGTTTTCCATAAAGTTTCTAATCACCCTCAGGTTAGAAATAAGAAATGACTAGACTTTAATGTAAAACCAGTAACCCTCTCTTAGCTCCCCTTACCCTACTACTTCTTCTCCAGAGCTCTGGAATGTTTTGACAGAAACTCTTTTGCTCATGGCTTGGTTCCGTGTATATCACCACCCACCATCTAGTTATTTGTTCATTGTCTCTGTCTTCCTCCCCTACCAACATGTAAACTCCATGAGAGAAAAAAGTTTTGAGTCTTCTAGTTATGCAAAGACTCCACAGTGCCTAGAACAGTGTCTGGCAAATATTTATAGACGTATATTTTCCACGTCTATATACCTTACCTTTATACTTTACTTAAAAATATACAGTCTTACAAAAACAAACAAACAGCATATACAGTCTGCACATTAACAGACAGTCATTCATTCAGGCATTCAATAACTACTCATTAAAAACAGCGAGCCAGACACTAGCCCCGAAAGAGAGACACAAAGATAATTCAGATACCACACCCTTGCTGTAACTGTTAGAACACAACTGCAGAAAAAAATTTAGAATCTCTGCCATCTCCATAGCTGTTTGTGAATTTCTCCACAAAACTGTATTTCAGTGTTGTGTCTGTGACGCCACTCTTCTGACACCTTTCTATTTCTCCTTCGGTTGATGTTTCCTTTTCTCCCTGCACATTAAATGCTCTTGTTGACCAAGGTTCCACCCTCAGCACTTGCTCTAAATGAGACTCTGTCAGTGTGACTTTTCCCATCCTCATGTTTTTATGTATCTGTCATACAGATGGTTCCCAGACTTACATAGCCAAATACCTACTGAACAGTTCTACCTGGATGCCCCACAGGCACCCTCAGTTCAACATGTCAGAATCTTCACTCTGCCTTTTCCTCTAAAATCTCTTCGTTTTTTTGATTCTTCATAGGGAGCCCCACCACCCAGCCCGTCGCTCTGGCTAGGGACTGGGCGTGACCCTTGACTCCTCCTTTTCTATGATAAGTCTCCACATCTCACGATCTCCACATCCTGCCTATTTTCACTCCTGTATATTTCTGGCATGTGTCACCCCTGTGCCATCCTAACTTCCACTGCCCAGTTTCCATCTCTCACCACACTTTGCCGAGACTTAGTGCAGCAATCTTCAAAATGGCATTCCAGCTTCTGGTCTTGTCCACCGTCTTGCCCACCCATCCTTTTGTAACTTTGCTCACTGTGTCCCTCTGCCTCGACCATGCTCCCTTATTCTTTTCACCTGATTTATTATTGCTCATCCTTTCGAACTCAGTTTGGCCCTACAACCTGGAGGGCTGCCTATATCTCCTCAGCCCTCCCCTGATGCTTTCAGCACGTTGCCCTCGCCAAACTCCCATACCACTCTGTGCTGGTTTCTTTGCCTGCCTGTCTCTCCTATTAGACTGTGAGCTCCCTGGGGGCATGATGTCTTATTCATGTGTGTAGATCCAGCATTAAGCATGTCACTTGCAACTTAATTGGCCCTTCCGAAATGTTTGAATAAATGAATAGATGAATGAACAAAAGAACAAACAAGCCAGCAGAGGGTGGCTTTGAGGTATGATGTTAGGGTATCAAAGAATATAAAATTATATTCTTTCTCCTTTAGCTATCAATCTTATAAATTGATTAGGAAAAATAATTAGACGTTTGGGATTAACATATACACACTACTGTACATAAAATAGATAACTAATAAGATAACTATATATAAATAGAGAACTAATAATCTATTTAAATAGATATCTATATGAAATAGATAACTACTGTTATAGCACAGGGAACTCTACTCAATACTCTGTAATGACCTATATGGGAAAGAATCTAAAAAAGAGTGGATATATGTATATGTATAACTGAATCGCTTTGCTGTACACCTGAAACTAGCACAACATTGTAAATCAACTGTACTTCAATTTAAAAAAAAAAAAAAAAGGAAAGGAAAACTAAAAACATGAAAGGGCTGTAATCTACCAGCCCACATGCAGTCCTGTGTTCCACTGCCATTTCATCCAACTTGGCCTTTTTGACACTGATGTTACAGAAAGTATCTGGGCCTCGATAAACTGCTAGAGCTTTGGAATGTTTTGTTTTGTTTTTTTTTGACATCTTTATTGGAGTATAATTGCTTTACAATGGTGTGTTAGTTTCTGCTTTATAACAAAGTGAATCAGTTATACATATACATATCTTCCCATATCTCTTCCCTCTTGCATCTCCCTCCCTCCCACCCTCCCTATCCCACCCCTCTAGGTGGTCACAAAGCACCGAGCTGATCTCCCTGTGCTATGCGGTTGTTTTTGACAGAAAGTCTTTTGCCCATGGCTTGGTTCCACGTAAGCCCCTTGACTGTAGACCTAATTTGCATGACTGCTATAAATGAAAAATGCTTCTTTGTTCCTACTTCAAATACATAAATCTGACCTTGATCAATGTCAGCAAACCAGGCCTCTGGCAATCACTTCACAATTTTGACTGTCCAGAGAAATTCCTCGTCATCTTTAGATAACTGTACCCTGGCATGGCAGGTTGAGTTAGTATCAGTGGAGCCTTCTCAGACCTGTTTCCTAACAAAAATGACCTCAAGCAGGAGTGTGTAGTTTTCTCTGAGAAAGCTTTTCTTACCCTGAGCAGATCGTAGCCTCCACAAATGTCTTTGAAGCAGTCATGCAGAGGTTGCTTTATACAGATGATTGTGACACTGAACATGAGGGATTTGAATGGCTGTCCTAAAGTGACCCATCAAACAGAAGGGTAAAATGCCACTGCTTCTGAGGTCTTAAAATAGAATCTCCTCTTACTGAATCCATAGGAATGGAAAGTTTTGTGATCAGGCCACTTGAGAAGAAGGAATGCAAAATAAAAACCAATGCCATCGTATCCATTTGTCACTTGTTAACAAAAAGCTAAGAACAGGCAGTGAATTTTGTACCATCTTTAGTTAGTATCTATCCCAGCACAGTGCTGAGTTTCTTTTCCCTCCAAATCATGTTACTCTTTCTACCTTTGCCCAGGCACCTAGGTTCAAACCCTTGGAGTCAACTTTGACTCAAGCCTCTCATTGATTCCCTAGATTCAGTGATCACCAATAGAGATTCTATCACTTGAAACTGTCGTACCTTAGGTACTCTAAAATTCTCTTATTTGAACACAGCCACTTCTCCTTCCATCTTTCCTGGTCCATCACACCCACTGTACTTGTGCTTTTCCATTTGGTGTTCTACAAGGCATTGTCTCACTCCCTCTTGGTCTCATTTTTGTCCCTACCCAACCATGAACCAACAGCCATTTTAGCACTGTACTCAAGAATACTCCTAATTTACTCATTACCCAATTCTTCAGTTGCTTTTGGCTTTACAACCCCTAACCCCAGAAATAGCCATTGACCCGGTTCCTCCTCTGTTGCCCCCAGGCTAATTCATGCTGGTAGGCAATGCCATTCAACAGTAGTATGTTGACTGGGTTCATTGTTAGTGAAAGAAAATTTTTCAATTCATTAGATAAAAATTTGAAAGCAAAACATCTGTGCCAATATATCTCCTTGGTTCTGAAAAACTGATTTCTGTAATTATTGAGAGGTTTCTGTAACCTGCATGCTTAACTGGTGTTTTGTGTGTTGAAAATTATTCTCAAAAGATTAAAAATAGAGCATCTGTTGTCCTGATAGAATTTTCTTTAGGATTTACATGAGTCTAATCTGATAGAAGGGAGGAATGTAATTGAAAACTGGGAAGAAAAATTCAGGCATGAAACCTCATCATCCTAATATTTCTTTTTCCCTGATTAAGAGCAACATACCAACATGTGTTTTTCAAATAAAGGCAGTCCCCTTCTTACAAATGGCTTGTAGACAGATGTAAGGCATATAATTGTTTGAATCCTGATTACTCAAGTGGGAAAACTTTGCTTGGATGTCAGTTGTTTGGAATCCAGAAAGCATTTTCCCACAGAAGCAATGTTATAAATGGTGGTTGGGCCCCCCCAGGATACCAGTAATGTCAACAAAATGCTATACATTTTCAGTGAACAGTAGCAAACACTTTTGTGATACAGTCTTAAACAAAAGCACTACCACTGAATAAGAGAATTTTATATTTTTAGCTGGAATGGTGGTACTTGAGAAAAAACAGGTCTAATTATAAGAGGATGAAGAAGTAGATCGAAACTGTGTAAAATCTCAGAATAGGATTCATGAGCATTTTTAAAGACTTTAAGTGACACCACGTGTTCTTTATCAAGCCTAATTGGATTTTAAAACTTGTGAACTCTTGCTTTTTTTTTTTTTTTTTTTTTTGGTTATAGGGGTTTTTATAGTGGGACTACTATACTACAGTGGACATCAGTTAAAGGGGGGGAGGGTGAAAATATGGTGCCAGAGGAAAATTTTGGAAAGAGGAGACATATACAAATATGAAGGATTAAAATAAGTAAATAACGTGTGTGCTTTAGCCATCCACAAGCACTACCATCCAAAGGAAAAGGAATTCTTGCTTATTTAGTCAATTCTCAGGCCATTTTTTTATATATATGTAAATAGACAGAAAAGTTGAAATATATTAGAGAGCCTAAGTTGAGCCATAATATACAGGGAGGGAAGAGTGAACCGCAGAGGTTGCATGAGCTGAGGTACGGAGAAAACTATTTATTGGCTTTTTTTTTCAGTTGTGTAGGATAGATCTTAGGATGGAACAGGAAGAATTGGGAATGTGGTGCTTTGAGTTGTGAAAGGTTGAGTCAGAGAAAGGTATAGAAAAAAATTTTTTTTTCAGTTTTGTTGCACATTACAAATGGAATCCTCCTTTGGTGTCCTTGGAGAGAATTCAGTAACTATTTACATTGTTTTTCAATCATGTTTTCTTCAGATTGATTTTTACTTGCGTACAGCTCCATGCCAGTAGGGAACCGTGGGGTAGCTTGGCTTTGCTCAAGTTATACAGGTGTGATAATTCCCCAAAATGGCGTGAAGTGAGCTGTCAGTAAGGACGAGGAGATGAGGAACTCCTCATAGCATGATTACCCTGAAGAAAGAGAAGAAAGGTGATCGAGGAAGGACCTTGAGCCACATAGTTCTCTATGCTGCTCACCAGGTGATTACCAGATATTCATTCAACAAATATTTACTGTGCTAAGTGCTTGGAGATGCAGTGGAAAAAAGTACTGGGGATATAATGGTAAGCATGATATTGTCTCTGCCCTCACACAGAGAGCAGGTAGAGAGAAGTAGGAATTAAATAGGAAATCGTAATGAATTGTGTTAAGTGCTAATGTGGAAGTACTATGGAGTATTAAGGGCATATATAGAAAGGTCATCTAACTCAGACTTTGGCAATTACCAAACACTTCCTAGAGCATTCTAAGCTGATACCTAAAAGATGGATAGGAGTGAAACAGGAAAAGAAAAGATGAGTGGCAAATGTTCCTAGCAGAAGAAATCATATTCAAGACTGAATCACATGGCGAGGACCTGGTGGGGGGGACTGAAAAAAAAAATTGCCAAAGAAGGATTTCCACTTCTGACAATGGTGTAGTAACCTGAGCCTCAATTGGGCTCTACTAAGAACCTTTATAAATGCCAGGTAAAAAACAAAAATTCTATTTGAAGGCATGGGAAAGCTGTCAAGGCAGCCAGGACTTAAGTTAAAATCTTAGGTAAGGAAAACTATAGAGAAGTTAGCCATATGGATTTCCCCTTGGGGCATTTGCCAATTCTTGGTTGCGTGACACGAAGTAGTCACCAGAGGTCTCAGCTATCTCAGAGGGCTGGGGAGAGAAGAAAGCTGGG
Organism: Eschrichtius robustus; assembly: GCF_028021215.1. Taxonomy (NCBI): domain Eukaryota; kingdom Metazoa; phylum Chordata; class Mammalia; order Artiodactyla; family Eschrichtiidae; genus Eschrichtius; species Eschrichtius robustus. Next base: position 86,265,311 of record NC_090845.1, read on the forward strand.
GGGCTGTCAATCAGTCAGCTCTTGAGAGGCCAAAATCTTGAAAAGAAGGGATGAGCAGAGAAGTGAGCTTGGCACTCAGTAGTTTTTCCCTCTAGGCATGTGCCAAATTCGTAAGCTATGCATGGCGCGAGAGCCTTACTAGTTGAGCGGAAAATGGCTGTAAAACAGAGTTTTTCCCAGTCTCACAGCTACTGAAGAAATAGCAATTAATGTTCATGACCGTCCAAGGAGGAGTGACCCCAAGAAACACCTCAGGATGTCAGTTGGGACCCCTGAAGAACCTGCCCTCTAGGAATGGGGGTGAACTAGAGGTAGACTGAACCTGCAACTCAACTTCTAGTTATTTCACTCCTTGATTAGATTAAGGTGATCTGCCTCTACTCTAGCTGCCTACAAATGATAGGGTGAATCCTCTCTGAAGGAAGATACCATTCAGAGCCTCTATGGATTTTTTCATACAAAATGCCTGCATTCAATCAAACATTAATAGTCACAGGAAGAAACTGGACCAAGGGAAAAATCGGACAATAGATATAGGCCTACAAATGATCTAGATATTGGCATTCTCATAGACTTTTAAATCACTCTGATTAAAAAAGTTACTATGTTAACATGTTCAAGAAAATAGATGACATTGTGGAGAATTTCACCAGGGAACTGGAATCCACTTTAAACAATTAAAGAATAGTCAAAGAGGTAAGAGAGTGTCATTAACATTAGTGAAGACTGTTTCAGGAAGGAGGGAATAGTTGATAGTGACTGACGCTGCCGAGACGTCCTTTGGATGTTGTAACAAGGAGGGTAAGTATTGAGAAGTCCTTTGGATTTTATAAGTAGCTTGTTGGTGACCTTGGATGCAAACAGTTTCAGTGGAGTGATGGGTATAGAAGCCATGGTGGTGATAAGGTCATAGATTTGAAGCGAGTAGGGAAGGTGACTGTGCAAACATAGACGGCATGATGGACTTAGTTAAAGTTGTGGTCCATGAGTTTATAGTGACATCAATCTATATGGCTCTGTAATTTTCTCTAGTAATACTCATCAACTTGGGTAGAAATCTAGGGATCAGTTGGACCATTAGGTTGATTCAGAGTTGGAGTTTCGTCAGCAAAGTTTGAGAGAAGTACAGCGGGCCAGGGGAATTGAGGAATTAGTGAGAGAGGAGATAAGAATGCCTTTGGTTGGAAGTACTAACAGCTAACCCAACTTAGAGTGGTTTAAACAAGTATGCACTTATTCTTCTCACTAACAAGTGTGGAAGTAGGTAGCTCCTCCCGTTGGTTCAGTGGCTCGAGTGTGTTAGAGCTAGAATCTCATTCTTTTCACCTTTCCTTCATGGTCACAAGATAAATCTCACAACTTCAAGCATTCTATCTGCATTCAAGGCAGGAAGAATGGGGAAAGGGGGAAATGCCAATTCTGTCATTTTCTTTTATCAGGAAAACTTTCACTATCATTTCACTGGCCAGAACTCTGTTACATTTGTCACTGCAAAAGATGCTGGTAAAGTGGCTATTTAGTTTACTTACCTATCAAGGTGAGGGACAGTGTAATTGGCAATGGTTGTTGGGTTAGCTAACCGCTGTTATCTGCAACAAAACAACAGATATACTATGGGCTCTAGGCTGAAGATGGAAGGAAGTTAGGACAGGAAGGGACATACAGCTAAAAACAAAGTAGAGGGGTCCAGAAATAAGGAATGCCTTTTAAATGGAGGAAAGGGTATAGTAGGAATCACTATGTGAAAGAGCTGGAAGCATAGGAGTTTGCCATCAGAGAAAAGGATGCATGAAGTTATTATCATTTCTGGGGTGGAGTTAGTTGAATTAGTTTTAATTACTGTCTTAAATGAGATGTATGGAGTCAATGATTGAAACATCTGTGTATGTGTGTGTGGTGTGTTGTGCGGGGCACGGGGAATAAAAAGTGCCCCATGGAGGGGGTGTGCAGTACTGACCGTATGAGTAGAAAAATAATCTCTAAAAATATATAATAAATGTTCATTAAGATTTCATTAAAAGTCCTAACAAATTCATGATCATGTTCTCATCATCATCTATTTGCTTTTGACATAAAATAATTCACATTATTTGTAGGGTGGCAAAACTGGGTGTGGCCAAAACCTTAGGTTGTGACTTTTCCTAATGATTGTCGTTCCTGTGGTCAGTGTACTGGTGGAAGTGAGTTTTTACACGTTCAAGAACATGGCGATTTCCCTCCTTGCCCCCTGGCACCCCCTGCACGTTTCCATTTCTGCTTCCTTTTCCACTTCTGTCTTGTACGCTTTTCTTTCGCTTTCCTCTCCTTTCTCCTCCTTTCCATTTCTTTCCTTCTGTTTCCTTTCTTTCCTTTCTTTGTTTCTAATAATGGAAAGAGTGGTAACTTTTGTAGATTAAGAGGATGGAGCCTGTATACAAAGAGACCTACTTAGACCCAAGCCATGCCATCATAAATTTGAGATGATTTTTAAAAGTGATGTGTATTCTAGTACAATCTACTCTACTATCTGAATTTTTACAGACATAGCATACATTACAATTAAAATGCTTTTTAGAGTCCCATATGTTTTACAAGACTATAATTAAATGTGTATATTCATATATACACATAATATTTATCTGTCATGTGCACATATCTATATGCATCCATATATGTAATTTACTGAAGTAAATTTCCAGAGTTGGAAAAATAGGCTTCTCTAGTCATACAGACTACTTTTTAAAACATTGCAATCCAATTTTTAGAGAGATGATTATTACAATTTATTAGTCCACCATTTGGAACACCACCATTTGGAGCAATAGCTGTTCTAATGTAATTAATTAACCATTGAAAGAAATACATTTTAAGTATTCTAAATTGCATTTCTAATTACTTATAACTAAAACTTTCTAGAATTTTAAAATCCATTTTGTCTTATGAAAAGCTTCGGTGCTTATCCCTGTTGTTACACTATTACTTTAGATTAGAGTAACTTCATTTTAAAATTACATGTCAAATATCATTTGCTGGGAGTAACGTGAAATGTATGGCTTCCCTCTGAGGAAAAAAGCCCTTTCAGCATTTTTTAATATCATGTACCTAAACAGAACTTTCAGAATGATTAAATCACATCTGGCCCAATGTAGATCTATTTGTACTTGCATAATGCATGTACATGTACACACTGTTATATTTTACGGCTATTTGGGTGCATTGATTTTTCTATAAAGAGAACTATTATCCACTATTATCTTTTTGCAGAGAAGTACACTTAAACATTGGCATAGGTAAACAACTTAAGAAAATAAAACCCATGCTTGGCACAACTATTACTGGTGTCACAGATTTTACAACTGTAATATTTCTGAAAAGCTAGCTTGAATACTTTGGAACATTTTTTTCTGGGTGAATGCAGAGGCAGTTTGGTGAGCTGTAAAACTTCTGCATTTCATTTTGCATTCTAGTCTAGGCCAAATCTTAAGTGTCACTAAATCTGATTCCTTCTTGAATTGCTGCCCAGTATCATCGCCAGAAAGAGGCTTTTTCCCCCACACTGGGCAAGTGGGCAGTTTGAAACAAAGGACATAGCTCTGTCAGCAGGTAAATATTAAGAATGGCTAAGAGTCAGAAATAGGTTAACAAAATCCAAAAAGTAAATCCCAAATCCAAAAGTACAGGCAGCTTTAACTCTGCATTCTTTTTCTCTTGTGATCCTGTTTGAAGAAATGTATCAGTTGATTCTAAGTAAAAATCACTAGCACACTATAGAAAAAGACTGCTAAGCACTCCTTCCCCTCACTTAACATAAAATTAAAATCTATCTTAATATAGAGAACAGACTTGTGGTTGCCGGAGGGGGGAGTTGGTTAGGGGAGGGAAGGAATGGGAGTTAGGGATTAGCAGAGGCAAACTATTATATATTGGATGGATAAACAGCAAGGGCCTACTGTATAGCACAGGGAACTATATTCCATATCATATGATAAAACATTATGGAAAAGAATATAAAAAAGAATATCTATGTATATCTAAATCACTCTGCTGTACAGAAGAAATTAACACAACATTGTAAATCAACTATACTTCAATAAAGTTTCTTTAAAAATCCATCTTAAGACATCGGTTCCCTCTCATCAGGAGGAAGAACCTCTCCATAGACTGTGTAATTGTCCTGAGGACATGGTATTTGACTAACAGCAGAGTGAGCTAGCTAGCCCAGTGACTTGCGAGTGACATGGAAAAGTTTGGTTTCGTCTGCTGTATTTAATATGTAGGGTTAATTAGTCAATTTTTATCTTAGTGGACAAGCCATTTGGCTTGGGTCCCCAAAGTCGTCCTTTTTTTTCTAATTTTTATTTGCAATAATTTCAAATTCACAGAAAAGTTGCAAGAATACCATTGAAAATTTCCTGTATGCCCTTTACTCAGAGTCACCATTTTAAACACTTGGCCACCTTTGTTTCGTCATACCCCTTTACTCCTTAATATTTCAGTGACTCTTTCCTAAGAAGAAGATTATTTTCTTAGGGAACCATAGTATAATTATCAAATTCAGGAAATTTATCATAATATAATACTTTCAGCTAATCAACAGTCCATAGTCTGTATTCCAGTTGTGTCAATTGTCCTGATGATTTCTTTTATAGCATTTTCCCCTCCAATATAGGATCCACTTCAGGGGCCTATACTGCATTTAGTTGTCTTGTCCTTTTAGTCTCCTTTACCGTAGCCCCTCGTGACATTGCATCACCTTGTTAAATATGAAGAATGCTCGTCGGTTATTTTATAGAACATTCCTCAGTTTCGATTTTTCTGATGATTAGATTCAAGTTATGCACTTCCATTTGGAATATTACATGAGGCAAGTATGTCCTCCTTAGGATTTCCCATCTAGAGGCGCACCATGTCTTTCTGTCCCTCGTTGGTGATTGTCATTTTGATCACCTGGTCGATGTGTTGCCTGGTGTCTCCACTTAATAGGTATTATTTTTCCTGTTCTAAATAATAAGCAATCTGTGGGGAGACACTTTAAGACTGTGTAAATATATTGTTCTGCATCAAACTTCCCCCATAGATTTAACAACTATTGATGATTCTTGCCTGAACCAGTCTTTACCACAATGGTTGCGAGTCATCTTGTGTTAATTTCTTTGGGAGCAGGGGGAAAAAACCCAATAGTTTATTCTGGTAATTTTCAGAAGAATCCAGTTGATTTCCTTCCACAATGTTCTAATAAAGGAAATTGTTCTCTGTGGAATCAGAGTAGTCTATTCAATGTAACTCAAAATGAGCAGTAATTAAAATCAAATGATTTTTGCTCTAGAATCAAGATAAATGTATAAATGCTCTCCAACAAGTTATACAGTAAACTCTGCTAAAACAATACACCAGGTACATATAAACATGATTTCAGTGCTTCTTGAAAAAATGGAAGTATTTTAAATTGATTTAATGGCAGAATTCTGTAGTTTCCAACTACCTTATTTTTTTAGAATTTGTTGATGTACTTTCAAACTTTTCAGCCTTTGCTTTTCTGTGTCTTTAACAAATTATCACCTCATCCATTTATTCATGTTTCATCTAATTTATATATTTCTATTCTTCCTTCCTTCTGCCCTTCCACATTACCTAAATCCTTTGTGGTTGGGAATACTTAAATTTTTCAATTTGGTTTTCTCAGCCATTTTCTAAAATTGGAGATGAGACTTTTCAGGCATCACGATGAAAGAGATTAAAGTTGCATTATGTCAATATTATAAAATGTTTGTATCAGAGTTGCTAACTAATGTTTTATATATTTAGTTAACTGTACAAAGGTCAACTTCTATCTTGTATAACAACCCTAATTTTAATCTTTTAATTTAAATTTTTTAATTAAAAAATTTCATCTTTCCTATTCAGCATTCCCCATAAATAGCCAACAATTTTAGTGTTTCAATGAAAAAAAAAAATTCAACATCCTCATGAACCCTAACTGCTTGGTGTATACATATAAGAAAATTGAAATAAGTGGAAAAAATCATTTACCTGACAACTTTCTAGTCACTTCCTTAAGTCTCTGATACGTTTTGGATAAACAAAAATTATGGAAATTAGGTTCATTGGCTACCTCAGCCAGATGATGAAGGTCAACATCATTAGTGATAAGACATGTAGATAATATGTTCCCTTCATGTGATAAACATGGCATTTTACCTTTGTGGTCTTCCTCCCCGAAACATATAACCTCAGTCTAATCAAGAGGAAAATACCAGGCAAACCCAAATTGAGGGACATCCTGCAAAATATGTGACCATTACTCCTAAAAACTGTCAAGGACATCAAAAACAAGGAAAGTCTGAGAAACTGTCACAGCCTAGAGGAGCCCAAAGAGATTTGATAACTAAACGTGATGTGATATCCTGGATGAGATCCTGGGACGGAAAAAGGACATTTAGTAAAAAATAAGGAAATCAGAGTAAAGTATGAACTTTACCTAATGATAATGTATCAGTGTTGGTTCATTAGTTGTGACAAATGTACCACACTAATGTATGATAATAATAATAGAGGAAAGTGGGCATGAGGTATATGAGAACTCTGTACTATCTTTATAATTTTTCTATAAGTCTAAAATTATTTTAAAATAATTTATTAAAAAATTAGGTGCCTTAGGAATATTATATTTGATATGAGATGTAAAATGAGAAATTCTAAAATCAGGAAGTTCCTGAAAATAAAAAATACCATAAAATTTTTTTATACTTGATAAAGAATAGATAATGCCCAAGATCACTATCATCTAGCTTTTTCTTTAAGAACAAAGTATTCAAATATAATTTGATATTTACTGATATACTGATTATTATTAATCAGTATTTCAAGTACTATATGTTACAGAAAACATGAAAATAGTAGAAAATGATTAAAAGAGTGTCATCCCTGTACATGGTAATATAGGTGAACATAATTTATACAACAACAGAGAATAGAGTGTTGATTCCAATCTTTTATGCATCCTTAGGGAAAGCACTATCTAAATGAGATAATTGCTTTACACTTCATGGAGATGCCATACAACTAAAACACTTGTAATACCAAGGAATTCTAAGAATTTCAAGGACTTTACTAAATGAAGAGTTAGAGGAAAATACAGATGAGTGAATCATAAAGAGTATAAGTTTTAAAATGTATCAATGGAAACTCAGGCTCAGCTCTTACAATATGTGGCATTTTATGGACTAAGACAAAATAAATCCCTTTGAAAACTTAATACCATTTTTGACCTTGAATACTCAATGTAAATTTTGCCGTGAACAAGAACCCCAGTTAGCAAATTACTCGGCTGTATTATTGAGCGTATGAAGTCACATGAGCACTTCTGGCTCTTTAGAATGAAAATATTGTATGAGTCAGCTTTTGAATTTTCAAAGAATTTCTATTGGTCTGATCTTAACACATTATAGCTACATGAAAATTATCCTCAACATTTGGATCAGCTATTTTTAAACAGAATATTTTGGAGGTATGACGAATATCCTAAAAGACAAATAGCCATTTCGTATTTATACCAGAGTATATTAAATTACCAAGGCCTTCAAATACCCCACACTAGAAATACCTATTTGTAGAATAGGTACACTGGATCATTTACCTCTTCTTTCAATGGCATTTTGGCTTCACACCTTCTGCCTCCATAAATCCAGCAGCCCAGTTGCACTCTTTTCAAGTATGTTTAAATATTGGATTGAGAAGCATATATCCTGCGACCTCATAAAATACTTTTGCCAAAGAATATGTCATCAGATTGAGATCTAATAGAGACCTGCATTATACAAAAATTACACAAAATTATACACAAGTGATTGAGTCTAAAATGTATTTACTTACTGCTGAATTATAAGCGAGGCACAGTGCTAGGTGCTGGCAAGTCTAAAAATTAAAGCTGAATAAACCATAATCCCTATCTTCAAGGAGCGTACAGTTCATTGGAGGACACAAATATAGAGGGAAATAATTTTAATATGGTACATGTACATAATTCTATAATAGAGGTAAAAACTAAACTATATGGAAATATGGAGGAAGGAAGGATTAGCTTTTACTAGGGACCTCTTGGAAGCATTCATGGCAGTAAAAGTATTTGAACCAGGTCCTAAATTAATGGGTTAAACTTTGACAGGTAAAAATGGAATAGGAGAAGGGGAAGTAAGCGTGGGATGGAAGCATTTCAGACAGAGGGAGGCTGAAGGTGGAAATGGGTACAGTGTTTACAAGTAGTCCAGTGTGACTAGAGTAAGAAGTCAGATCACAGGAGGTCAAATAGATGACACGGGTGTTTGAACAGCATTCTGCATGCAATGGGGAAACCGTTAAAGGTTCTTGGGCAATAGAATTTCAAAATCACACCTGACATTTGAATGATCTATTGGACAGTCACATGAAGGATAGATGGAAGGGACAGCGATCATTTAGGTGATGCAATGATAAGCTCAAGTTTATGGAAGTCAATTCGTTAGCTTAATTTTAACAGCTTAGAATGTGTGGTAAACGGCCTCTGAGATGGTCCCTCGTGATCCCAACCTCCAGGTATTCATGTCCTTCTAGTGTGAACTGGGCCTAGTGACTTGCTTCTAATAATAGAATATGGAAAAACTGATGGGATGTCATTTCTGAGATTAGGTTACAAAAAGACCTAGCTTCCATTTTGTGTGCTGTCTCTCTGTCCCTCTCATGGATCACCAGCTGCCATGTTGTGAGGACACTTAGGCAGTCTGAGGAGAGGCTCACATGTTCAGGAGTCAATGGCTACCAGCAACCATGTGAGTGAGCTTGGGAGACTATCCTGCCCTGGTTGAGCCTTCAGATAAAATTGAAGCCCTGGCCAATGGCTTGACTGCAACCACATAAAAGACCTTGTGCCGCTGGCACCACCCAAACTAAACCCAGATTCTTAACATATAGAAACTGTGAGATCGTAACTGTTTATTTTTTAGCCACTGAATTTGGGGGTAATTTGTTAGGCAGCAGTAGGTAACTAATGCATATAGTAGGTCAAATTCAATATCTAGCCTGTCTTGTCTTTGTGCTAAATTATCAAATATTTCATCTTTGTCATTTCTGTACATAATATGGCTTGAAAATTACTGGATTATTAATAACATCCAGAATATTCTCCATATTTCTTTGTAGAATCTTAACTATTACATTTGTCGTAGAAGTATTTCCCCCCTGGTAATACTTCTAGTTGTTTGCGCTGTGTGTAAAGTGCTCATTCAAAAATATCTTTGTGATCCCTTGACATTTCAAGCTGTTGGAGGGACTTCCCTGGCGGTCCAGTGGTTAAGCCTTTGCCTTCCAGTGCAGGGGGTGCGGGTTCGATCCCCGGTCGGGGAGCTAAGATCCCACATGCCTCGTGGCCAAAAAACCAAAACATGAAAGACCGGAAGCAGTATTGTAACAAATTCAATAAAGACTTTAAAAATGGTCCACATCAAAAAAATCTTTAAAAAAAATAAAGCTTTTAGAGAAATGAAAGATACAGGATTTATATGTAAGAGAGGTCTTAGGAACCTATTTTGTGTTTTTTGTAGTTGTTGTCATTGTTTTTTAAATAAATTTATTTATTTTATTTATTTATTTTTGGCTACGTTGGGTCTTCGTTGCTGCGCGTGGGCTTTCTCTAGTTGCGGCTAGCGGGGGCTACTCTTCGTTGTAGTGTGCAGGCTTCTCATTGCGGTGGCTTCTCTCGTTGTGGAGCACGGGCTCTAGGCGCGTGGGCTTCAGTAGCTGTGGCACGCGGGCTCAGTAGTTGTGGCTCACAGGCTCTAGAGCACAGGCTCAGTAGTTGTGGCGCACGGGCTTAGTTGCTCCGTGGCATGGGGGATCTTCCCGGACCAGGACCTGAACCCGTGGCCCCTGCGTTGACAGGCAGATTCTCAACCACTGCACCACCAGGGAAGCCCCTAGGAACCTATTTTGAAATTAGACACTTCTCGTATTTTCTGTTTATTCTTTTTAGGAAAACAAATTTGTTTTTAAAGTTTTTGGAGTACCATAGTTAGAGAACAGTAACTTTGAGGATTTGTTGCCACTTTGATAATGGGGGGAATAAAAACCTACTGGAAAATAATTAAAGAAGCTGCTAATCAGTTCATTAGTCAAGTGTATCTGCTGCACATTATACAGAAACAAATTGGAAACGGTGCTGTGTTAGCCAGAAACTCCCTCTCAAATAAAGTCAAGAAGGAAGATAAACTAAATTGACTTTCCTTTGTGGTTGATTTCTATCTAAGGAGATCTGTCTCTAAAACACTGAATGAAGAAACTTGCACCTATGCATAGATTCAAGCTTCCACTAAGACTCTGCACTATGCCTTAGTTCTACAAGATTACTTTGAACTATATTTAATCAGTCTGTCTTTAGTTTTTGCTTTTGGTTTTGTTTGCATTTATAACCTGTTGACCATTTTCATTTTCTGAATGCTAAATATACTTAGAAAGAAGAGGTAAAAACTAATAACACCTTGCTCACTGCATTACAACAATGGTTTTGTAACCCAATCAAAAGGATTAAATAGCTGGATACTAAAAGGTTACCCAAAATTCTGCCCATGGACAAAAATATTTGTCAGCAGTTAGAATGAATCTGGTCCTTCCCACTCTCTATGGTGCCTTAGCTATAATCATGGCAGTGAGGCATTGTAGCCTGAAAAAACATAGATTTTCAATTATAATTAGAGTAAATCTTCCAGAGAGGGCTCTTCACAAGGTCTAAGGTTCTCTAAAGGGTAAAAGGGATGACTAAAATCTAACCTAAAACAATATAATCCTTCCTCTCCTCTCTTGATACTGACCTTCAAATGTATTGGTGTTTTTAAAAGCCAAATCCTATAAGAATTTGCAGCTTCAGAATTGGAACTCACTTGAGTTTCATTAGGTTTGAGCCAGACACCAGCATGTGTCATTTTCTGAAAGCAAAATAATTTCGATTCAAAGCAGTAGCCTATGAAGGAGAAACAGATGACCTGGCAATTGCATTTAAGACTCCCTTTGGGGACTTCCCTGGAGGTCCAGTGGTTAAGACTTCGCCTTCCAATACAGGGGGTGCGGGTTCCATCCCTGGTCCGGCAGCTAAGATCCCACATGCCTTGCGGCCAAAAAACCAAAACAGAAGCCATATTGTAACAAATTCAATAAAGACTTTAAAAATGGTCCATATCAAAAAAAAAATCTTTAAAAAAAAAAAAAACCAAAAGACTCTCTTGGTATGGACAGATGTATATGATAACTAATGTTGATATATCTTTTTATTTATCTATTCCTTTAATTTTAGTACTCAATTTTAAAAGAGCTCAGAAATATTAGACTTTTGATATACACATATGTATAATGGGCATAAGTCTGAAATCCACAAATTTGGGTACGTAAGAAATGTAACTTTATTTTTTGTAATTGAACTTAATTCTATCTTGAGACCCTATCCTACTGGGTAGTACCATAGAGAATGAGAAAAAAAACAGAGAAAGATATATATAATTTTATACCTCATATACTATCCCCACCATACCGTAAGCATGTAATACCCATTCATTAGGAAGCGGATTACGTGTTTACTCCATTATAGATTATCTAGGATTATGTTGAATTTACTGATGAGAAATATGAGCAAAGAAATGCTACTGTATACAAAGTATTTTCCTTTCCAAAGGCATTAATTTAAGCGATTGGCCTATGATTATCCATCTGCTTTAGCAGTGAAAGATCCCTAAAGACAGTGCTTGTCTTCTATCCTTTTCATACTCAGTATGCTGTTGGCATTAGCAAATATTTGCCCAAAATGGCTCAATTCAGGATCCAGAAGAGAGAAATATATGAACTGCAATGAGTCATTGATAAGATCTGAGTGAAAAATCTTTACATTTTTTTAAAGGCTTAGATGAATGGACACAGCTTTCTATTGTTTTGTTTATCTTTGTCTTGTTTCACACTCCCTCCCCAAGGGCATGTGTGTGTTTAATGAGAAAAAGAAGAGTTCTGCAAGTGGGAAATGCCAACTAGAAATGGACACTTTCACAGGAGTGGAGATAAAGATAAACTATTATATAATTTACCCCTGTTCACAAAATGCAAACCAGATGTTTGTTTTCATTGATTTGCAAAATCTACAGTAGAATTTTCTGGTAATTAGCATCTTGCTGAGACTAAGTGAAGTAATACTTAACTTTAGAATGGTTTAATGGACTTCAAGTCATATGGCATTGTTTTGCATGTTTTTAAAAATAAGGTTGTAAGTTAAAAATACAAAGAAAGTCTTAAATAACTTAATATCACCAAGTTATTATTAGAGAATTGATCATCAATATGCAACTGATTAGAAGATATAAATATACGAATCCATCATGTATAAAATGGTAGGTGCTGCAGAATTTTAAGCTGTGAAGGCAAGTGCTTGACAAATACCAGTTACCTGTAAAGATAGTCTAGAAGCCAAACAGTGGTTTAGCATCCTTGTTGGAAACTTTCTTTAGAAGGGAAGATGCGTGACCTTCAGTTCCTTTGCTAATCATCAGTTACAGACACTTAAAATTTTATATTTATAATAATTCTATAACTTTCTAGTAATTGTTCATACAGTGACATTGAATTTTCTAGACAGGATATATGCATATATCTCTCTTGAGCTCTCAGGAAGGAGAGAGAAGGAGAGAGAGGGAAAGTGAGAAAGAGAGGGCATGAGCAGGGAGATAAGAAAAGTAAACTACCTACTACTTACTACTTATAGGTGTGGTAAAAATTGCCCATTCTTCATGGGTAACCTAACTCCCCCATTCACCCTGACATTTCCTCCCAGATATTAAAAGCCAAACTAGAATTCTGTTTCTGAAGCAAAGGAAATTAAAGAAAATTCAAGTCAAGAGGATAAGGAGAAGAGAAGAGAGTTAATTATATTTCACGAGGGTCCCAATCCACTTAGATCCTTACTAGGGTACTCAGCATTTTTTCACTGCGGCATTTGCATTTAGCATTTTTTAAATTGGGATGAAATGATTTTTATAGGTACTGGAGGAATCATTATGAGGTTGCCAAGAAGTACTGAATATGGTAACCAAAGCAGGGAGGAGGGTAGGTAAGTTCATCTCACAGAGGAAAGCAAACTTTCCTTCTCTCAAGTCATCTTTCTGGTCAGTATTGCCTGTGTATCACATGCAATGAAAAGGGGGGCAATTATTGAAGTACTCAACAGGAAGATATCATGACCTAAAATAAGTCTTTTATGACCCTATCCATTCCTGCCATATCCGGAGGGAATGCAAATATTTCTGCATTGCTATGCCATGATACACTTGAGCTGGCAAGGGAAGGACAAACTCAGAGTGACGGTTCTTTTTTCCGGTGTTCATACATGCCTGTGTGTGTGTGTGTGTGTGTGTGAGTGCGTGCACACACGCGCACCTGAGTGCACATGCCAAAACAAATTTGGCTTCACTGATTGCATTCTAGAATTTCCTTTCCATTACATGCCCTGGACAAGTGGGCAGATGGGCAGCATAATCACAAAAACATCACAAAAATAAAAATCACAAAAATAAATGTGGTTCTAGAATTCTAAAGAGGAGGTGTTTTTCTTTTCCTCTTAGGAGAAATAAAAAGTATCATGTTTAAATTACCAACTAGGATCATGGACTTTAAAAGCATTGTTTTGTTCTGTAAGGATTGTGAAAGAAAGAGTGTTGCAAAGGGAGATAGTGAGATCTCCTAGAATGCGTTGAAAAGACAGTGGCTGATCAGTTTTCTGGTGGTTTTGAGACATTTTTTAAAAGCCAAGAAATATACTGAATAAATAGTCTGAGATAAAGGTGAAAAGTTAAAAAAGCAAGCAAGAGTAGAAAGAATAAGGGCCTCAAGAAAGGATAAGTATTAATATCAGAAGGTATATCCATTATCAATTGCTGTATAACAAACCACCCCAAATTTAATGGCTTAAACCAATAATTCATGATGCTGCAATTTGAGCAGGCCTCAACTGGGCAGTTGCCCTGCTAGGCTCACCTAAGGTCACTCATACGGCTACAGTTATATGGAGGCTCTGCTGGGCCTGGATGGTCCAGGGTGGACTCGCTCACATGCCTGATGGTTAGTTGGAAATGTCAGCCCAGCATTTCCAATCTCATGGCCTCTCCAGAAGGAAGTGCAGACTTCTTATATGGCCTGTGCAGTGTTTCAAGAGGTCAAGAACGGAATCTACACAGTCTCAGGAGGCCTGGGTCGGAAGTCACACAGTGTCACTTATGCTGCATTCTATTAGCCAAAGCAAGTCACAAAGCCAGTCCGGAGTGAAGGGGTGGGGGAAATAGATTCTACCTCTAGATGGGAGAAGCTGCACATAATATGTGTTCATAGTTAATCTATGATAGAATTTAAAGGACTGTGAAAAATAATCATGGCCAAGTCTAGCATATTCTTAAGTGGAATCATTTTTAATATCCACCATTTTCAAGTACTCCTTGAAGAGCCTCCGTTTAACATGTTTTAAATGTCTCAACATATATTATTCTTGAATCCGTTGCAAGATAGTAGTACTGAGAAATATTTACATCTTATTCACTCAAAAAGCATTGAATGCCAGTTGGTGTCAGGCACTGTGACTGATCTGTCACTCTCAAATCTATCAGCAGCCTGAGATGTAAATTGATTCTTTGCTGCTTTATTATAATAATTGTTGAACTTTCTTTGTAAGTGCATTACTGACCTTTGATAGAAAAAAGATTAATTCATATATTTATTCATCAAAAACACAAGAAGTACCCTTCCCTATCAAACTCCTTCAATTGTCACCCTTCTACTGTCCCAGAGATTCAAATAGTATCACATCACATGAAATTGTAGTTGGAAGGGAAGGGGAAAACTAGTAAGGTTTATTTAAATTGAATTCCAAGCACATAAGACATCCTCTTCCCAAGAAATGAAAGCTAGTAGAATATTAAATCAATAATATACATACTTAAATGAATATTATTTAATGTGATAGTTAACCATTATGTAGAGTGTCTAAAACCAAAGTGATTCAGTTGTCTTTACAGCAACAAAGTGAAATTTATAAATGGATTGTCACTAGCTTCTTTTCAGTTTGTTGTAGAGTGTTCCTCTGAGGAGAGAGGGAACCAGAAATAAAATTAATGCACGAGACGCGGTGTTTCTGCATCTCCATCTTTCCACCTCAATTTTAGTTTTGATGTTATTTCCCTGTGGAGGCTATCTGAAAGCTAAAATCCTATATACAAATCACTTAGACCGTGTCATTTTTACTGACTAGAAGTCAGCTTTCCTATAAAATATACCACAAGATATTACTTTAACAGTTTTGGTTCAAGGGGCACCAAGGCTCTACAGACTACCTGAGCTCCAGCAGTGGCACATTCTTTTAGGTGGGACTCTAATGCTTGTCTGAATCATTGGGCTAACATTCTATTCATATTTTCATCTTAGAAAGGCAAGTTAAACTCTACTTTTAAAGGAGGTTTAAAAAAGAAGGCTTAAGAAATAGTAAAAGAAAAAGATCCACTGAAAAATAATTTTACAACCCATTCAGTTTCTTGAGTACATATTGCAGACCTACTCTGCATCCAAGCTTGCTGTCCCTGGCTGCTATGGAAATAGCGGAGACAAATTCAAACAGTATCTGTGCTTGAGGTACTTAGAATCCAGTTGGCGAGACAAACTGAACACTTAATTATGGACTCAACTTGGTATTCAAGACTTTCCATGGTATAGTCTTCAAGAAACCTATTCTGCCTATGTTTTTTCACTACTTCCCCTGTCACCTACCCTCTACTCCAGCCTAACTGAATGATTCCCTTTTCTCTGACTATACCTTCCCTTTCCTACCTCTATGGCTTTCCACACCATTTTCCCCATATCCACTCTTCAAGGCCCATTTCAAATACAAATTCCTTCATGAAGACTTGCTGCCTGAAAACATACACATCACTCCCACCCACTCGCCCCCAAATCCATTGCTGTTTCCCCTTGTCCCTCTGTCATTGCACTTAATTCTTTGTGTTATAGTTGTCTCTTTATCCTATCTCCACCACCCATTAGATGTGGAGTACTGGAAGCAGAGACACTGTTTAGCTCTATCTCCTCCAGTACCTAGCACTTAGAGGCAAAATAGCTATTTAGTTGAATTAAAAGTGAATGCAAGAAAATTTTGTGACCATCTGCCAAAATGTATAGTCCCTGTGACAGTGTAGGAGACGAGGTAGCTTTTTTTCTTGGAAGTTTGATAAAAAATATATACTCCTGTAAAATGAATCACTTGGCCAAAATTTAACCGCTAAACTAACATTACTGTATGTTCATTACTCTGCATAATGTGTTTCTCATATATGTAAAAGCACATTATTTAGTCAGAACTATCGTGTTAAATTTCCCCAGTAATTCCTAAGGGCTGTCAGCTGCTCTTTCAATCTTGATTTTCTGTCAGGAGGAATTAACAATCTTGCCTTTGAGTGAATTTAGAAGCAATGAGGGATTGAGCAGAAATATTTGAATACCGTCTCCGTGGTAAATTGGATATCCAATTTTCAACTTAGCCTTAATAGGAAAAAAAGGAATCAATTGAATTCAGCACCTGCTTTTTCCTTTTTAATATTTTCTCCCCTTTTTAAGTGAGTTAGAATGGAAGGGTATAGTTCTTTCTCAGTGTGGGGAGGGAGGAGTCTATTTTCATTCACTTTGAGAGGTTTCTCAAATTCCAGTGAGCCTTAATATATGGACAATCCATATAGCTGACTCTGTAAGGTGATCCTCTGGAAATCAAAGGAAAATTCAGTACAATAACACAGAAATTGATTTGCATGAGATTTAAATAGTGTTTATTCTACAAGCAAAAGCATTCCTCTCCTCCCTCCCTGCAAACGAATTTTGTTGTCACATACTGATACTAACACATTGAAATCACAACTCAGTTTCTAAAACCAAACTGCCCTATATATCCAGAGATGTTAACTTATATCAAGCTAATAAAATATAGCTCTTAATTTTTAGTTTCAGCTACACATCTGTACATGACCTCAGATTAAAAGTTCATTAAAATTACAAAAGGTTGAGAGACATTGATACATAGGCTTAAAACGTTGTGGGTTTTTTTTTTCGCCTCCAATCACTCTTTTTTTCTAACCCAAGTTGCATCATGTACCATCCAGCAGTACATTTAGCTGTCATAAGGCTGCTGATGGAAGATGTCCATCTGCTAGGCAGTGCAGAATTACAATCACTTTCTCAGCGAAGCAATAAGGTGGAGAGTGTATTTCTTTCTGTGTAGTATGACCTCATGTGTGTCACTCACTTCCACTTTTTTTTCAACCAGGCAGCAGTTTGCTCGAAGTTAACTTTTTTCATATAGTTAAGAGGAAATGTTAGCAGACGCAACTCCAAATTATTTCTGTTTGCAACTCCAATCCTATACTGAGCATTTGAATATAGATGTGGTTCACGTTCATGACAGTCATTATACTTTACATGAAAGAATGAGATCAAACTGTGGGGACCCCAATCAGAAAGAGCTGAATGCCCGTGGACACCTCATCCTTTCTCCCTGCCTCCCCGACTCTTGCTAGGGATCAATGGTATCACCTATCAGACCGATGGTAAAACTTTACAAGAAATCATCTTCTGTCTCGCTCAGATACATTACTTTTCTAGCTCAGACTCCGCTTGGGGCATGGAAGGTTTTCTCTGGTTAAGTTGACCAGACCTACTCTTCTAGCTTTTGCAGTCCTAGAGCGAGAAGAGTATAAATGTCAACAAGCAGAACAAGATGAGTATAACCAGAAGTAGAAAGAAGCCAGGGGATGAAGGCCAAAATCTACTTAATCACCTGTGGATAATTGAGCATTATCAGCAAATCCCTAAGCTTTTGCTTCAAAAGACGTTGAAACATGACCAGCATGCCTCTTACTTTGCATACGTGCTGTTCTTTGAATTTCTATCCAAGCCTGTGCTTTTAAAATCAGCCTCACATTAGATGCTTGATAACCCTTCTTCTTACAAGTCACTCTAACTCCAGAATCTCCTTTGAGGTGGCTTCAGGTTTTCCGTGTCTCATTTCAGTTTCCAGCATTCCAACCTTTGCTCCCACACAACTAACATTTTTGGTACCAATCTGGGGCAAGAACTATCACTCATCTAATCCTCAAAGAATCTTTACAGGATAGATATCGTTATCCTCATTTTATAGATGAAGCACTTGAGGCCCAGAGAAGTTAAGGAAGCTGCCGAAGGTCATACAATGGCTAAATGATAGTTAGAATTGATCCCAGATCTGCCTGATTCAGAATCCTTTGGTCTTCACATTGTTCCATGTTGCCTCCCTATTTAGGAATCTTATTTAGATATATATATATATATATATATATATATATACAGATATATATATAGATATAGATATAGATATATATAAATATAGATATAGATATAGATAGATATAGATATATTTTTTTTTGTAACATCTTTATTGGAGTATAGTTGCCTTACAATGGTGTGTTAGTTTCTGCTGTATAACAAAGCGAATCAGCTATACATATCCATATACCCCCATATCTCCTCCCTCTTGCGTCTCCCTCCCACCCTCCCTATCCCACTCCTCTAGGTGGTCACAAAGCACCGAGCTGATCTCCCTGTGCTACGTGGCTGCTAGGAATCTTATTTATATTTGCCCTTCACATATATCTATCCTATTGGAACTAAGTTGCAGTAAGTTTAGCGTCAGTTCTTGTGAGCTGGTCTGGGTTCGACATTGCTGATGGAAATTCTCCAGTGACCACTGTGATAGATCTAAGTTCAAACCCATGCTCCAACGTCTGACAACAGAAACCACTCTCTTCTAGGGAAAGGAGCAGAACTGAGGATGCCAGAACGCTTTCTGCAATCCAAAGCCAAACTCCCCAGTCATTCATTCATTCATATTCTCTCTATCACTAGCCCCCCCCCCCCCAAAACACACACACACAATTTTACATCATTTTTAATCTGGAGAATTTGTTCCTCTCTTCTTTTCTGATTACTTGGCCCTACAACCTGCCCACAACAGTATGACTCACTCTCTGTGACTCTCCTTGAGGGCCCTTGTTATGAGTTCTCAGTTCTGTGCCTCCTTTTTGAACATGCTCTAAAGAGCAGGGGTAGCCTTTGGCGGGAAAGAATAGCATGTCAGGATGGCTCTGTAAGCCATGTTGCTTTTCTTAATCATGAAAAGGCACCACTATTCAATGATATGCCCTAGTTTTCTAATCTAATCGAATGTACAATGATACGGGTATTGGGGATTAAATACAAGCCCACTTCTATCCAAAGCTGACAATGCCTTTAAAGCAATGTGTAGTATTTTGCTCATTTCTTGTGACTGGTTTTTGCATATGCCATACATAATTTTTCTTGTATGCTCTGTGCAAGATGACACCTTGGAAAGAAAAAATATCTATAAAAAGATTAATGTAACTTGGTCTTCTGGCTCATGGTTTGATTTAATTAATTGACCAAGTTGACTCTAAACCTTTATGTTGCTTTGAAAGTTTTTTCTTGTCACAATAAGAACTTGAAAAATGTCCAAGCAGCTCACTAATTTACCTGCAACTGAAATAAGTGAATTCATATGTTTGTTATTAAAAGGAGTCTATTTTGGAATTTTGCTGAGTTATTTGTACATGAAAGCCCACATCGAGAAATCTGCCCATTTATAAAATGACAGGTAGAGATTTTCCCAAGTGCTGGGAAAATATTTTATCTAAATTTTAAATGAAGAAGAAAAGAAACTAATTTGAAAACACTTTAACATTTTTTGTGATTTTAACTTGCTTTTTATTCGATTTGTTTGATTTTATTCACCTATGATCCAATTTGTAGATAGGCTGACTTGCTAAGTGGCTTCAGTATTTGGGTTTAATTTACTGTAAAGTGGATCTTAGAAATTAAAGTTTCAGGTTAAAACTTGTCTTTCAGGTCTTCTTGCCTAAGTGTATATGGAAATATGGAAATAACCTAACATGCATAAACACATTCAAAATATTCTATAGCTCTTAAAAAATGTTTTTAATTTTGAAATAATTTTAGGCTTACAGGAAAGTCACAAGAAATACAAAAATAGTCCAAAGATGTTGATATGCTCTTTACCCAGATTCCCAAATATTAATATTTCATCACATCTGCTTTATCATTCTTTCTCTTTTTAGATACAGACATACACACATGCATTATTTTTTCTGAATGTTTGGGAGTAAATGGTAACATGATGCTCCTTTACCTCTAAGTACTTAAATGTACTTAAGTATAAAATTAAAACATTCTTTTATGTAACAGTAAATTTATCAGCATCAGTAAGTTCAAATTGATAAAATCCTATCTAATTGATAGACTTTATTCAAATTTCATCAATTCTCTCACTAATATATTTTATAGCGAAATAAAAAAAATGCAAGATCACACATTGCATTTAGTTATAATGTCTTTTTAATCCCCTTGCCCAAAATGCATAACCTGGCTCTAACCGTGAGGAAACATCAAACAAATCCACGTTCTACAAATTAATTTACCTGTACTCTTCAGAAATATTATACTTTTTTAAGTTATGGCATGTCTCCAGTAGAGTACACATGCATATTTTCCTTTTTAATTTCCTCTAAGAAAAAGAAAAACTCAAAATAATACCTAAGTATGTTTTCAAATAAAGACCTATTTTTGAATGTCAAAGAAAAACACTCAAACTCTCAAATTTTAATTTAAACATAGAATGGCCATTTCAAAAAGAAGTATTATATAATAAGTTAAGGAAAATCTTATCTTTCATATACAGATTTCAGACAATTGCTTGTTCATTCCGAGTTGAGCAATATTTCTTCCATGGGATTTTAAACTAAGAGCATTTTGCTGCGTGTTGAGTACTTTTGTTTCTTACATTCTGCCTCATAGCCATCTCCCACTACCATGCATATGACACCACCACCTAAGTAACTCTGAGCCCAAAAGTCTAGAAAAGAGTTCTTAATGGCATATGAAGTTCTTACGAATCTTTCCTCTAAGGAGGGATAGGTAAGGGCAATTGGGAAGATTCATCTCCCCAAAAAGACCTCCCACAGGTCCTCTACCAATTCAGGCTGCATTTAGTTAAATAAGATCTTCCTATAAAACACAAGTAAGAGTATCGCTATCAATATTTTACACCTCCATATTAATTACTCCACTCTGACTACTTTTTGGTTTGTAAGTGAATAGAATATTTTGTTGTGGAGCAGGGAGAATGGGAGAAGTAATGTAGAGCAAGGGTTATTTGGTGAAAGGGTTAGGGTTAGAGGTGAGAGTGGCTCTTTGGGCCCCTATACTAGGGAATTATAAGTAGCAAGAGGGCCCTGTACATCCACTAAAAGGCAGGGAAGGAGTGCCTAAAAATAGGTAGAAGGCCACCTACTTTGCAATTTTGCCTGGTAACACCAATCTGGGCAGCCGAAGCCTGGTTTCGAGTTTGTCACATCCGCAAATGATAATAAACTAGATCAGTAACACTTCCTGGTTATTGTCTGATTGTATGAATTTTAAAACTAATATTTGCATTGTTATGATTCAGTAAAACATGTGTGTCATGGTAAGTTGTTTATTTTTTTAATTTTTTTCTCCATAATTTGTTTAATCCAGTGGCTATTTTCAGAAGTCCCAAGGTGGATTTCTCAACTCTGGTTATTCCCAAAGCATAGAGTCTCCCATACTGCCTATTCTACGTATAACTTCCTTCCTAAGACATTTTTTTTTTTAATCCCTATTTTCCATCTCCCCATTCTCTAGAAATGGCGTTGTGAAGGTAAAAGCCAAAAAATTATAGCATGAAGTCTGGAAAGTGAGGCAAATGGTCCACAGTTATGTATGAAACATTTCCGACTTACGATTTGTGAAAGTAGCACTGACTCAGCTAGTGATCATGGCAAGTGTATAGACTTAGACTTACTAAGACTTACAGAAGTCTAATTTTAGTCCATAACCATGTGACCTTGATCTGGTCACTAAGGCTGTCTAGGCATCAGCAGTCTCCCCTTGCATGAAATGAGGTTGTTGGACTAGATGATCTTTGCATTTTCTCCCAAGCTATGAACTCAATAATTTTGAGTGTAGGAACTTACAAAATCACTTAAGGGGGGAAAATTTCATTCATTTATGGATGCAAATTTATTGAGCTCCTACTATATACGGCATTCCATGGGAATGAAAAAGCTAGACATCTTAACCTTACTAAGTTATTTTGTTTGTACATATCTAGAGAAGAGAATGTGAAAAGTTTACATGAAAAATCAGGAAGTCAACATTGTAAATAAATAGATAATAAATTGAATCAGCAATTAATACAGCCTCAGTTAAATAGTGGACTTCCAGTGGATGGAATCATTAACATTCGGGGCTAAATTATATTTGAGAATACCTACTCTTAAGGAATAGGTTTTTATGCTCTGGAACCACCACCTCAAAATATAGCATCTAATCCATTTCACTCTTCACAGTTTTCTTTTTGAAAGTATAAATTTCTTTCCCATAAGATAAAGTAAAAAGAAAATCTCAAGATGGCTAGAGTTTTTTCTTTTAATGATAATACAACTCCATATGGAAAAGCAATGTATGTGTTCCTATCTGAAGAACCCCCCCAAAATTAGAACTTCTAAATCATAGAATTTCAAAGAACTAGTAATAGTTGTTGACTTCTTAATCATTACTATGTGTATTCATTTACTAGGGTTTCTGTAACAAATAGCACAGCTTAAACAACGGAAATTTACTTCCTCACAGTTCTGGAGGTTAGAAGTCCAAGATCAAGGTGTTGGCAGGTTTGGTTTCTTCTGTGGCCTCTCCCCTTGGCTTGCAGATGGCTGCCATCTTGCTGTGTCCTCACATGGTCGTTACTTTGTGTTGCCTCTGTCCTAATTTCCTTTTCTTATAAGGACACCAGTCATACTGGGTTAGGGCCCACCCTAACAGCCCCATTTTAATTTAATTACTTCTTTAAAGGCCCACTCTCCAAATACAGTCACATTCTGGGGTACTAGGGGTTAGGGCTTCAACACAGGAATTTGGAGGGACACAATTCAGCTCATAATACTATGTTTCTTTCCAAAATAATGGACCTGGATTTATGTTATTCTTACTACTGTTTTGTGCACTGAATATATTTTAATTTTGGTTATATAATTGCCTTGCACATGTATCAGCTTATCACCATGTGCCAAGGATGTGAAATTTACTGCTTCAAAATACATCCTAATTAAGATAATTATATATTCACAACATTTTCATAGCATTTGATTTTTTTTCCTTGTTAAACATAACAGAGAATTGGATGTTGTTCACATATCACAGATCAGCCAATAAACCAGGCATTTTTACCATACTCTGTGTTGATAAGGATTTTTTTTTTCCCATGGCAACAATAAATTTTGTTGCCTTCAACTTCTAAGACTCCCTTAATTACAAACACAATGGACTTTTTACAGGGGATATTATATATGCAGCAGTTGTTTAAACCTGAAATAGAAAAATTAAGAGGGAAAATATTCAAGTCCAGTGTGGCCCAGTGCTGAAACACTATATTGCAACTTTTGACATTTTACTGAATCTGCAACTCTATTCTCTGGCTGACTTTAAAAGACTTTATTTAATGAGTAGGTCAAAAAAATGGTTGGGAAGATGTAAAAGTAAAAGAGTTTTAAGAAAGTACGATAAAGCATAAGGCCTAACTCAAATTATATGCGATAGATTATATGGCTGTGGTGCCAGCAGCCTGGATTTGTATCCTGACAATTCCCACTTACTAACTGACTTTACTTCTTTGTACCTCCGTTTTCTCATCTGTCAACGGGGATAAATAATGATACCTATATTACAGGCTTGATGTGATGATGAACAGAATAATTCACATGAAGCATTCAGTACAGAGCCTGGCATAGAGTAAACTCTCAGCAATTTCTAGTTATATATTGGTGTATGTGTATATATGTATATGTGCCTATGTATATGTATACTTGTATATATATATATATATATATATATATACACACACATATATTATGTATGTGAATACATAAATGTTAGAATGCATCTTCACATTTGCCACCCTCCCTTTGGTATACTACTAGGGTGTATGTAGCTCAATTACAGGCTCAATTACAATTATAGAGCTCCTCCTCTCACGGTGGAAGCTAGCAGAGACATAGTCAGCTGGCGAAATCAGTCTCAAATGGTACATCTTTCTGTAATCAGACATATAGGATCCATAGCAGGACGCCTAGTGATTGCCTCAGACACTACGTCTAGCCTAGAGGAGAATTGTGGCGCAGAATCCAAATCCCTTGCTTCCATGCCTCTCAGTCCCTGAGCAATCTCTTGATGCATAGAAAGCTTTGTAAAGGTCCTTAAGTTTTTCTTTGGTCTACATGTGGCCTTTATGATTAACTCATTTTCGAGCTCTCGGAAGACAAAGACTACACCCCTCTCTCATACATTCCAGAGGTACCTGCTAGAAGCTTTCTCACACCTTAAACACTGAGTAAATCATGAAGTCCAATGGGATCCTGAAACTAACCCATAATCCAAGAAACTGAGAAAGGCTAAAGAGGTTCCCTCCTCTGGAACCACAGTAGTCTAGACGGCTCAAGAAATTAGTGAACGGCAGGATGGATAGTGGTTACTGCTTGGACTACAGAGAAAAGGCTCCCTGGATTCGAATCCTAGCCCTGCAGCTCAATAGTTGTACGACTTGGGTGAGTTGTTTGACTTCTCTGTGCCACATTTTCCTCCTCTATAATCTGGAGATAATCAGATTATCTAATTTATAGAGTTCTGAAGTTAAGTAAATGTATATTTGTAACATGCTTAAAATAGTTCCTGGCACAAAGTAAGTGATAGCACTTACCCTAAGTGTGTGCGACGTAAGTAAAGTCAAATAATGGCTGACACCTCCTAGCTACTTAAAACAGTGGCCCCAAAACTAGTCTGTTCCACACAGGTCTTCCAGACCAAGAGCCACTATAAATCTAGTAGAGCTCTCCCAACAAGGCAGCTGTATATCTCTCAGCATTTGTGTTGGGGTTCGTCAGACAGAAGAGTATAAGTTGTTCCCAGCCAAGGCCTTCCTGAAGAGGCTTAAAAAAACAGGCTGGTGGGACATTTGGTATGTGTTTCTTTGATGCTTTACAGTCTATGTTTCTAGTGTCTGCATCATTAGCGTGTGTCTCTTTTCTGGGCTTACACTCTGTCATTACTCATCTGTGTCTGTTTTGACTTAAACTGGTCCCTGGAAGAGAGGAAGAATTTGGATCTCATTGAGTTCTAATACTTCTGTATGATGATAGCTCTAGCACCAACAAAGAAACATTTGCATGTCCGTTGGCTGCAAACGAGATCTTCAGAAATGCAGTTATATGGCAACCTTTATGAAATGCAATCTTCCTTTACCTTCAATTCCGTGTTTTATTTCACTGTATGGTTTTTAAGTGAGGGAGGTAAGAAGAGAGAGCTAGCTACAAGGTGGAAGTTGAAATATTTTTGCAGAGACATCATTATAGTCAATGTGATTGACTATAGTTGTAAGTAGGGTGAGTGGGAGAAAACCTTATTACGAAAATGAGAAACAGCGATGAAGAAAAGGACTTCAGGTAAAAAACCTGGAAATCAGTGTTAGTGTAGGAAAAAGACTGTAAGGTAGAAAAGGAATTTTTTAATGAAAAAAAACGAATAAAAGGTGATTTTATTTGTATTTTAAATAAGACTGTGTCAAAGCGTTTCATAAATGATAAAGCTTTCTGTGACTGTAGAAGGTGGTTACGCTTGTATAGCAAAGGCCGTGTTAATGAAATGGCTAGAGAAGTAACATTTTACCCGGTTTTATATGTAGATCTACTGTGTGCATTACTGTCATTTTTGTTGTAAACTTCCCCTAAAATAGGTTTTGTGGGCAACAGCAGTAATAGCAACCATCCTCATGACTCTACCATTCTACTGCGGACTCAGGAACTTTCACATGAGCATTCCAGCACTGTATATCCCATTTTAGAGCACAGAACACCAACCAAAACTTCAAAGGGAATATCCCACAACAGAGAAGCAGTTGCATTGGGTGAATCATGATCCTAAATATTTCAGCTGTGGCTTCGAGATCTCTGCTCTATTCCCAGTGGATATGATGGTAGAGAGAAGCAGTCAATTTTCCATGGGTTTTATGTCTGTTCCCTTCCTTCCAGCCAGAATCATCTTGGAATTAAACATGTATGGAAGTTGTAAAGGGACTCTCCATATGCTTACTGAGACTCGTAGCTGGCAGAGAAGAATAGACGCTTTGGAGAATTCATTGGACATAGATCCTCTACCGAGTAAAGGGATCGCCTCTGTTAAGTCATTCATCATCCACTTACTTATTTATTCAATAAAAATATATTGGGTGCTATATTAGTTTCCCAGGGCTGCCATAATGTATTGCCACAAACTGGGTGGCAAAACTAGAGGTTTATTCTCTCACAGTTCTAGAGGCTAGAAATACAAAATCAAGGTAGCAGCAGGGCTGGTTCCTTTGGGGGGCTCTGAGGGAAGAATCTGCTGCATATCTCACTGCTAGCATCTGGTGGTTGCCAGCAATCCTTGGCATTCCTTGGCTTGCAGCTGCATCACTCTAATTTCTGCCTTTGTTGTCACATGGCCTTCTTCCCTCTGTGTGTCCTCTGAGGCTTTGTGTTCCAAATCTCTTTCTCCTAATAAGGATGCCAGTCATTGGATGTAAAGCCTGCCCTAATCCAGTATGACCTCATCTTAATTTGATTCCATCTGCAAAGAACTTATTTCCAAATAAGGTCACATTCGCAGGTAATGCAGGTTAGGACTACAACGTATCTTTTTGGGGGACACAATTCAACTCACTACAGTGCCTTCTTTGTGCCAGATTCAATGCTGGATGCTGGGGATGGAAAGATGAATAGCATGCAGTCTCTGCACTCAAAGACCTCATTCAAATGGAGGTAGACATAAATATATAATATATTGTCATAAATAATATACGTCTCAACAAAATGCTCTGGGAACACAGAGAAATGGGCGACTAACATTGTCTTAGGTGACCAAAAAGCTTTCTTATGGAGCTGTCTTTTGAGGCATGGGAAAATAGATATTGGAGTTAATAAGTGAATTCATGGTCATGAGTATGCAAAGGGCATTACAGAAATAAGCAACAATATGTATAAAAAGATGATGTCATGAAAAGACCCAGCATCCTTCAAGAAAGTCAAGGAGTTGTAACTGGACTGTAGGGCTAGTTGTAGGGAATGGTAGGATACACGGTTGGGCTACATAGGAGAGAATGAACAGGTGGTAGATGGTAAAGGGCTTCTATTTCATGCCAAGGAATTTGGCTTTATAATATATAATAGAAAGCCTCTACCAATACCATTGTGGATATTTTTTTAATCCTTAAAGTAACAATGAATGGACTTAAGTAGTATCATAAAATGAAGTGAAACAGTAGTTAATAAAGCGTCTTGCAAAATGAGAAAGGCCGTTTTGATTTAGGGAAAATTATTGGAATTATGGAATAATTTTAAGGAAATGCATGTTTATTTATGTCTAGTATGTTCAGGAGCTTCAGCTAAGTTAACAAGATTCAGTCATTCAAACATTAGTAGAGGTCCTTAAGGACCCAGTTTTAATGAACAAATAGAGCTAAATTGTAATTAGCATATCAATTGTATGTGAATTGATGCTTATAAAGTACTTGAGGGGATTTGAAAAGTTTGTTCTCTTAAGCATTTTAAATATTCTCCTTATAATCTTATTTATACTATTAATTTTAGATTATCTATGGGGAAGGAGTTTGCTTAACAAAAGTAAACATCAACCCTAGTCCCTGGGAAACTGAAGAATTCTGAGTTAGTCACTTTTTATTTAGTTAAGTAAGTATTGTATTACGTAACATCTGTGAACCAGATTCTGTCCTAAGTAGCAAGGATTCAAAGATATGACAGGACACATCACTATCCTCATATAACTGACAGTCTAGTGGGAGAGACTAAGGTGGAAACAAATAATCACGTTAAAATCTTTTGAGCTGGATAACGGTGTATACGGGTTGCTGGGTGAATGCAATGGAAGAAAGACTCAACTCTTAGTGGGAGAAGGGAAGCAGGTGATCAGGGAAGGCTTTATATTTAGGTTGAACTTTGAAGGATAAAAAGTGGTTTTCCTAGTAGACAAGGAGGCCAGAGTGGGTAGTCAGTATCTGAGGTTTGGGGCACAGCTCTTTAAAAAGCTGAGAGAAATGGAGGCTTTGCCACGGTCCTAGAACTGCAAAAAATGAAAAGTGTATGGTTTGGGGAAAAAAAAGTATATGGCTTGAGGTACAGATGTGAAGAGGCAAGGTGAGAGATGAGGCTGGGGAGTTGGGCAGCAGCCGAGAAGGGTTCTGACACAAAGGAGTTTGAACTTTTATATGGTGTAGGGTCCACTGACAGGTTTTAAGCAGAAGAGGGCCATGATCAAATTTGGGGTTTTAGAAAGTGACCTCTGGGAGCCATTTGGAGTAAAGAGACTAGAGCAGTGGTTTTCAAACACTTTTTCTTTTATGCAGAGAAAACTTTTCCAAATAAAATCTTCTGGCTAAGCAGGATAAGAGTGGTATTTTATTAGAATAAACGTGTGTGTTCAAAGGTAGAACATTTATTTACTAGGAGGTGGTGAAAACAGACGGCTTCAAACTAAAAAGTGTAAAATTGGGGATTATTCGTTACAGCTCCTGTATTACATCAGATTCAGCATCAAAATTACATCTGATTTATTACTGTACCATATTGAGACAACTCTGATTTGCAGTAATAAGTTGTTGTAAATAATGTTTTACACAACTCTCCTTGCCATGTCAGGGTGTTCTTCAGTTGAACTGATCTAGAAATATAAAAAAAGGACAGATACTGGGGGGAAAAGAAACCCTAAAAACAGTCACAATGGCTCAAATAATTTACCATAAATAGAGACATTCAAAACTTTTAAAAAATGTAAAAATCATGTTGGGGGATAAATGAGAAGTTTGGGATTAACATATATACACTACTATATATAAAATAGATAACCAACAAGGACCTACTGTATAGCACAGGGAACTATACTCAGTGTTTTGTAATAACCTATAAGGGAAAAGAATCTGAAAAAGAATATATATATATATATATATATATATATATATATATATATAAAACACAACATTGTAAATCAACTATACTTCAGTAAAAATTAAATTAAATTAAAAAATAAAATAAAAGTTAAAAAATTCAATTCAACCTATAGTATTACATCTCTATTTTATGAATTCACTTTTTGTTTCCATGTGCATGGTAGACACAGTAAATGTCTGCTGAATTAATATCACCAAGAACAAAGTAAAAATTTCACCAACAAAATACATACTTAAATAGCATGAAACCACAAGGATTTAAAATCAAAAGTAGCTCTCTCGCAAGAGAGAGAGGGGATATGGGGATATACGTATGCATATAGCTGGTTCACTTTGTTATACAGCAGAAAGTAACACAACATTGTAGAGCAATTATACTCCAATAAAGATGTTAAAAAAAAAAAAAAAGTAGCTCTCTTCTACAGCAAGACAGATATTCACTGGTATTTGTCCTCTGGTCCAACTTCCAACTCTGATTTATACAATCCTGACCTACCAGAAAATTGGGATAGATATCACGTCATATCTATCCCAAGAAGATCAAAAAGAGGTCATGCTTTAAGAAAGAAGAGACTCATGTAAATTTGTATGGGGTTAGAGGAGAGATGTCCCTCTCCAGTTCCATTAGAAACTGCTGCTAAGAAGGGTTGGGAATAAACATCTTCGAATCCTACCCACCTCTCAAGATCCACATCACATTTCACCTTCTCTATGTGACACACTGATAGCTCAGTATTTCCTAAGGGTCGCCCACATGCCAGGAACAGCACTAGATGCCAGAGATACAGACATGAAAAAGAGTAGCTCTCATTATAATTCCTAGCATCCGTTTTCACTCGCTTGTTTTTTAATTATTTTTCCCATCTATATACAAGACTCTAAGGCCCGTAAGAGCAAAGTTTCTATAAGTTTAATTCAACATACTTTTATTTGCCACAAGCTTTGTGGCACGTCCCATGTTAGGTGTTAAAGATACAAAGATGTAGAAAAAAAATCCTTGAGTAGCTTACAGTTCTAACCTGTGTAAACCCTAGAGGGCTACTACAGTATACATATGCGTAGCCAGTTAGCTGTGAGGATAAATCCTTCAATGCTCTGACTAGATCAAAAATGAGATTAAAATATATATTCTCCTTTTCAAATGTGTCATTTTGATTTCACTTTCTTATTGGGACCCTGTGGATGCCACATGAAACACCCTTAGGTTCCACTCCAGTTATATCCATACTTTATATCCTAGGATAGGCCATCACCCTACAAGGATTTTATTATGTTAACCATCGCAACAAGTCCTTTGTATTATGAACGTGTAGGGTTCACTTTCACACATTACCGTATATCTCAGCATTCCTTATACTTATTTAAAGCAGATGGTGGGGAACCTTTATTTTTTTTATTGGAATATTTTGGTGGTGGTGGTGGTGGTGGTGGTATTGGGATATTGTTATTGGGGGGATTTTTGTCACCTTCCTTTAGTGCTTATCGCTATGCATCTGCCATATTTGATGATGTGTATCCTTTGTTTTAGTATCATCCACTTGGATCAGTTCCCCTTCCAGGTTTCTGTTTGTCTTGATGCGTGTGTTTGTTTTGCTTTAAAAGAAAATCAACAATTGAATTGCCAGTGACAGACACACCAGGATCATTCTTAACAGATGTGTAGAGATAATTTCTCTTCCCTTAAAGTCTGTAAGTTATCATCCTCTATAATGCCTTTTAACTGCAACTCAACCACAGTAGACTACTAACTACCAAACAGTTGACTGCTGCCTAGGATGTGTTTTCAGTCGTTGGCTTTTCTAAGTAATTACTTGTCAGAAAGGAAGGGGAATGGATGAAAATATCCATTCTGACACCTCCCGAAATGGAAGTGTTAGTTGACTGTATCTGTTACATCTCCCTGTACCCATTCAGCATCACTAATCACAATGCTAAGTGACCTTTAACTTTACTCGGCATTAAACTTGTGCTGCTTGACCTTTGAGCCTCAAGCAGGCCTTTCCCTGGAACCCTGCTGTATCTTTAGTACTAAACTCTTGAATCATTATCCATCCTGAGGATCTGCCTTGCCTTAGAGGTACTCTGACATTTGCTAAGACTTCCCATTGGACTTTACAGACATTTCCAGATCATGACAGTGTCATTTGATATCTTGGTTTTAAACATCATCAGAGTGGCTTGTGCTGAAGAACCTGGACTAAAAAGAAAATGGTAAAATGAAAACAACAAGGCTCTTTCTTCCTGTGCTTGTTCAGATGGCATGGAAAAATACTTAGATTTTTTTTTTTTTTTTAATTATGAGCACAGCCATAAAGCCATGACTATTTTTCAAGGGATCATAGTATAAAATAGAGAGCCAACAGTAGAAAAGATACAAAGTAGCCCATTTGCAAGAGGGTTTATTTTTAGATAAGCCTTGCAGTTAATAAAGCCAATTTTAATGAAACTTTGTTTATTAACTACTTAAAGAATTTTTTACAATACCTTATTTGAGCCTCACAAGAAACATGTGAACATAGTAAGATAAATTGACCTCCTGGGGCTTCCCTGGTGGCGCAGTGGTTGAGAATCTGCCTGCCAATGCAGGGGACACGGGTTCGAGCCCTGGTCTGGGAAGATCCCACATGCCGCAGAGCAACTAGGCCCGTGAGCCACAATTACTGAGCCTGCGCCCCGCAACGGGGGGCCGCGATAGTGAGAGGCCCGCACACCACGATGGAGAGTGGCCCCTGCTTGCCGCAACTAGAGAAAGCCCTCGCACAGAAACGAAGACCCAACACAGCCATAAATAAATAAATAAATAAATAAATAAATAAATAAATAAATAAATAAATAAATAAAAATAAATTAAAAAAACACAACTGGATTGAATTCATTAAAAAAAAAAGAAAGGTAGAATTCTCTAAAAAAAAAAAAAAAAATTGACCTCCTCACTTTGCAGGTGAAGAGACTGAGGATTAGAAAGATTGACTCATTACTGGTTTCCTGGCTTGAATGAGGCTGAGCAAAATGTAGGCCTAGGACCTCTGAGTCCAGATTCTGTGTGCCTTCCATTATATCCTGCTGAGTCTACTTCTAACATGAGATTTGTGTGGATCATTCAGGAACTTTAAATGACACAGCAACCCATGCTCAGGTCAGAACTTAAAACTAAGGTAGATATTAAGGCAATTACACAATCTATTTCTTCACATACTAAATTAGCTACAAAAGAATTTTAAAATCTTGTCTTCATTATTTTCTGTTAAAACGTCTCTGGGAAAATTAGAATTCTGCTAATTGATTTTTTAAAATTCATAGTAAGCCTTCATACCATTGAGGCATATCTGAGAAGACTAAAATCTATTTTACTTATTTTACAATCTGAAAAGGGAGTATTATAAAAATTAATAAGGCTTCCTAGAGAAGGAAATAAAAGTTTTAAAAATGAAGTAATGATAAACAGTAAGCTCTTTAAATATGTAAGAGGCATATAGAATTACAAAGCAACCTGGGGGGGACCAATTGGAAGGATTGATGACAATGAAAGTAAATGCATTTTAGGATATTTGGCAGATTAATCCTTCGCTTTTATGCCCTCAGAGATACGAGGCCAGTAGCATGTCTTAGATCTAGGCTTCTGTTACGATCTACTTTTCATCATCACTGTGAAGAACGGTGAAATTAAAAAAAAAAAAACTATCACTGTGTGGGGCATTTTTGTTTAATTGGAGGATAATTTTACACTTAGTATTTCTCCTTCAATTTCAAACATTATCACTTTAATTACTTCAAGGAAGTAGTTGATTCTGTCAAAAAGTTAAGGAAACTGAAGAGAGAGAGTTTGCAGTTGACACTCAGCTGTTCTGAGTTCACTGAAAGTGAAATGCCAAGCTGCCAGGGGTAAACTGCAGGAAGCTCTCCTGAGGTTCACGAGTGGGCCGAGAAGTGGCAGATGAGCTTCTGTGTGGGTAAATGTATTTAGAAAAAAAAACGAAAGTAAAATAAGCCAGGCTGCCTTCCCAGGCTGGCAGGCTTCTGGCTTCTCCGTTCCCATCTTGCAAAGGAATCTAGGAGTGACTGGTAGCTGTCCCCGGAAAAAATGAGCTCAGGAAGTTGCCATGGCCACAAAGGTCAACATTTCTGCTGGTCTGCATCTAGAAAAAGATTGGCATCCAAACAGAAGACATTCTGCTTCCTTTGTACACGATGAAGGGCCTCCAGACTTGATGAAATATTGTAGGTAATTCTGATGGCTGCTCCTTTTTAAAAAAAAAATACTGCTGCTGCTGCATTGGGCCAGAGAAGGCATTTGTAATGAACTGGCAAATAGTGAGAATTCCCTGTTATGAAAGGCTAAAAAAAATTAGGGCTCTTCTGTTGGAAAATATAGTGGTTCCGTGAGGCTATGCTCAGAGTCCATCAAATGAAATCATAAAAGCTTTGGATAGGATATGTGCAAACCTGTTTACCAAAGCCGAGAATATTGGAACTAAGGAATATCCTTGAAACATTACGGAAGTAAACAATGGGGAAGGGGTGGTACTATACATGACTCGTGGAACAAGTTACCCCAGAAGTTGTGAAGAACTAGCGTATTTATTTATTTTATTGAAGTATAGTTGATTTACAATGTTGTGTTAGTTTCAGGTGTACAGCAAAGTGATTTAGTTATACATATATATATCTATTCTTTTTCAGATTCTTTTCCCTTATAGGTTATTACAAAATACTGAGTATAGAGAACTAGCATATTTTGAAAAGTAAAGTGATTCGGGTCAATTCATCCATGAATTGTGTAGGCACATGGTTAGCAGAGAGAAGGTGGGAAGCAAAGGAGGACAAACCATTTCTTTCTATAGAGCAGCCCTTGGTGAAGCTCACCAGAAATAGAATCATGAGGCAAAACAGATCATGAGTGTGGTATTCTTCAGGTTTCTAGTTGAAAAATGTATTCAAAATAAAAAATGTATTAAAAGGGTTAGTATTGAAGATGGTAATGCATTTATGGATTGCAAAAATTCTTGTTCTTGTCCTGCTTTTGACTTCACCATTGTTCATATAAAGCACCATCCTGTCAAAGTCATGGACCTAGAAATTCAGGCTCAGTGCTTATGGGGGCCGTACGATGTGGCACTTCAGGTTATGGACTTTGAAACTCCATGTTTATCCACTAGTTATTCACTGCATGATCTTGAGCAAGCGTTTTAATTTCCTGGAGGCATACTCTCCTCATTTGTAAAATGGCTTCCTAATACCTACCCTGTAGGATTGTTTGAAGAATCATTGACATATAGCATGTACAAGTCACTTAACAAAGTCCATGACACCCAGCAAATGCTAAGTGGCAGCTCTTACTATTATCGTGGCCGAAATGAGCCATGTGTACCGCCCTGGATTCAAAAGCACGTAACAAATATGATGGCTAAGGTGTGCCCCCATTTTCCTAATAGAATTTTTTTTAACGTTTTTGACCATTTTGAATATAGATAGCCTCTCAAAAATGTAGATGAAATAGTAAAATATCTAATTATGATATGAAATTCATTTAATTGTACAGATGTATTCAACTTGCATATGGTGTAATGTGGTATCTTCATGTAGAAAAATTGCTTTTCCCCCCCACTATCCCATCTTGTAAAACAGTGTTGTTCAAATTCTTCACACATATCTCTGACATCAGTGTTTCTATAAGCACGGGAGCCAATTTTTGAGTCACCTAGCGGTTTTCTGGAACACGTCGCTTTCATGTCCGTCTAAGTTGTTAGATAGAGATACAGCACTTTAATCGGTGTATGATAGCATCCCTGTCACTTTTATCCCAAGCCACACATCCCTTTGCGTAACACTAGGTCAGTTGATTATTCCATTCATTCTAAATATGTATCTTTTTTTTTATCATCTTTAGGTATTTACTGAATTGCAATTTTAGGTGATCTTTCAAAGGCTATTGTTTTTTGTTTTTTAACCATCATATCCAACACTTTACTCTGAGAACATACCCTGTAAATAATTCTTAGGTCTTGTTACATTTTGTGGTTTCCAACCCCTCCCCCCAATTCTGTAAATTTACCTCCATAATCACCTACAGCTCAAATCGAGTTTGTCCCAGACTAATGTGTGTTCTCCAAAGAGTACTTTAATATTAAAAAATATAGTAATTTAGATAAAGCTCCTTATAATTAAAGAATGTATAAGGACTTGAACATAAGACAGCTTCCTTTTTTCTGAGACATAACTGGGAGGGGGGAGGCGTGCCTTGGATTTTGGAGGGTAAGAATATACATGTTCTTAATTTTTACCCAATTATATGACTTTGAAAGCATTCATGTTTTTAATTTTTATTCATTCCATATTTATGTTGAGTGTTGGGATGATCCAACCATGTAGGTGGCAAAGTTCTTGCTGTTATAGGGATTTTCAGACCTTGGAGAATATTCAATTCAAGAAAAATGTATAGAACACCTACTATGTGCAGAGCATTTGCAGGGAGAAAGATGTGAGTTGAGCCCCTGTTCTTAACAGCTTATAAGCTATTCCAGGGGATAAAACAAATATACAAATAATTCTTACCTGGGAAAATAAACAAGCTATAAACTGCTCTGAGGATTCACAGACAGGAGAAGCCATATCCAGTTGAGAAATATCAGAAAAGCCTTCAGGAGGTCAGTCATATTTGAGATGAAACTTAAAGGATGTGTAAGATATTCGTAGGAATTTGGAGTAGAATAGGGAGTAAGGGGACCTGAGCCTAATGGGGGGGGGGGCAAAATGACATGAGCAAAGGGATGGTTGAAGAAAAGCAAGAAGGATATTCAGGAACAATGAGTAGCACATTTAGATATAACAGTTAGATGTAATGTAGAATTTATATGAACAATGGGGAAATGAGGCTGGGCTGTAAATGAAATTAGGCTACATTGCAAAGGCCTTCTAGGCTATGCTCAAAAAGTTTATTTTTATCCTGTAAGAAATAAAAGATTTATTAACTGGAGACTGAGTTACGCAATTGGGTTTGTATTTTAGTTATCTTTCTAAGTCGATTTCTAAAAATAACTGTGAGGAGATGCAAGTAGTCTCAGAGAGAGAACAATAGATTGGGAAATAATTTAGAGATTTATTAGAGGATTTGGAGACCATTTGGATATTGGGTTTCGAAGCATAGGAAGATGGGCGATGATTAGGTATATAGCTATCCCATTTAGTTGTATAGGTTTAGTGGAGTAATCAACAAATTTGGTTACGTTGACATTGGAATAAATGTGTAAGGGTCCTCTAGACGTGTTTCCCAAGGCAGTTCATACAGGAAAATAAAAGATGGAGAGAGAAGTTTACATGTAAAAAAAAAATACACGATAAATCATCACATGGAAAAACACAATTTTCACCAGCAAGAAATTCTAATTAAAATAACAGTAAGGTAGCAACATGTATCTATTAGAACGTCTAAGCACAAAGTGAGGTGAGGGAGGAACTGTAGGGAAACAGGTACAGTCTGATGGTGGTGCCATTGCACGACAACTCATAGAAATGTGTACATGAAACAATGTTAAGTGAAAGAATTAGATCCCAAGAGAGTATATAAACACTGATTATATCTATAATAATGTGTGTATGTTGACACATACTGGAAAAAAATTTAAAGGAATGTAAGTAGTTTAATGTTCATTTGCATTTTCTTTCTGGAACAGTTATTTAAGTGCATTCTAATTTAAAAAGAATGGAATGAAAAATGATTTCCCATCACACCCCTAAAACACATACACATACACAAATCTTTGCAAAGAGATTGTGGTAAAATTTGATGTTCATTGTTTGAGATGTTGCAACATTATCTATAAATCAAGGACGTAATTAAAGTTGTACTTCCCTTCGTTATCTGCCATAAGTCTGATGAGGCATTTTTTGATCACTGTTTATTATAGTAATGAGGAAAGAGGAGATCTTCTCCGCATAAATCCTGACAATCTGCGTTTTAAATTCCCCCTCACCATGAGTACTGTCCCCCAAAATAAATACAGAAAGTATAAGCTTGCTATTGCTGATTCTCGCTACCATCCTCTCAATACTCAGTAGCTCATTTTTTTTTTTTTTTTTTTTTTTTTTGGCTGCGTTGGGTCTCCGTTGCTGCGGGCTTTCTCTAGTTGCAGTGAGCGGGGGCTACTCTTCATTGCGGTGCGCGGGCTTCTTATTGCGTTGGCTTCTCTTGTTGCAGAGCATGGGCTCTAGGCGTGCGGGCTTCAGTAGTTGCAGCACGTGGGCTCAGTAGTTGCAGCACGCGGGCTCTAGGGTGTATGGGCTTCAGTAGTTGTAGCATGCGGGCTCAGTAGTTGTGGCTCGTGGGCTCTAAAGTGCAGGCTCAGTAGTTGTGGCACACAGGCTTAGTTGCTCTGCAGCAAGTGGGATCTCCCCAGACCAGGGATCGAACCCGTGTCCACTGCATTGGCATACGGATGCTTAACCACTGCGCCGCCAGGCAAGTCCCCAGTAGCTCATTCTTGAACTCTACCTGTTAGCTGATAGTTGTGTTTCCCCCCCACAAGGTTGATACATTTGAAATGTGTTTATTAAGCACACATAGCTAAGGTTCAGATTTATATGCAACTAACACACTGAATGAACTGAATGCCTACTATGTGCCAAACGTTGTTGCCTGGCAGTCTACAGAGAAGATCTCACTTGATCTTTTTTTTTTTTAATTTATTTTATTTTTTATACAATTTTTCAAGGTTACAATCCATTTACAGTTATTTCAAAATATTGGCTATATTCCCCATGTTGTGCAATGCATCCTTGAGTCTATCTTACACCCAGTGGTTTGTACCTCCTACCCCTGCCCACCCCTATAGTGCCCCTCCCCCCCATCCCCATTGGTAACCACTAGTTTGTTCTCTATATCTGTGAGATCTCACTTGATCTTGATAGTAACCATCTGAGGTCTGAAACATTATCCCTATTCTAGGCATCAGTTCAGTACGCAGTTCTTTTCAGAGCCTAGGACAGTGCTCTTTCTTTTCTGCCATGGTACCTTTGAAGTGGCTAGCTTCCAACAAAAAGAAGGTACACTGTGTGTTATGGCTCATAGTATAGTTTTAAATATATCACATAGATTTTTAGAAAGCAGCATATTTTTAAGAAAGATCTTCCTAAAAACGAAGAAAAAAAGAAGTGTGCTGCTTTTCCTCACTTAAAAAAAATGTATATAGTTGCTGTAAAATTTCTTTATAAGGGCATTTCAAAACTTGATACAAAGCAATTCAAAATTATACCAGCAATTTAAGTGGAATCCAAGCATGCAGCAAGATTCTCTACTACTTTAATGATTTCAATTAAATAAAACTTATGAGCTGATAAAAAATTTTGAAGCTTTATTTAAAGAGGTGCATGATGTTGGCATGCTGACCCATTACAACAGGAAATTAACGTAGCATTACATAATACAACACATAATGCAAACAAGGAAAATTTTGAAGTAAGCCATGGAAAATCATAAACAAACCAGAAGGACTAAATGGAAGCATCAAGGGGTGATTGGTACAATAAAGTATATTAACTATAAGAACGTTTTCTCACTCATCATATAACATTATTAAGACTGCATTGGGATGATTACAATGCTAGCTTCTATGTGACTGCTGGAATATTACTGAGATTGGAAATGTATACCAGATGATCACCAGTATTTTAAGGTGGGGGCAGGAGGGGCTGCTGGTATGAATCATGCAGAAAGATGAATTGAAAAACTATCTTGTTTAACAGAAGAAAAGGAGAGTTTGGGAGGAAAAGTAAATATTTGAGAAATAGGATATGTGGCTTTAATGTAATGAGATCCATATACATAAACCATGTATGCGCAAAAATTCATCTCCTTTTGCTCTAGTCACACCATGTTTGTGGCTCACAGGAGTAAGATGAGGAGGTCATTGTTCAGAAAAAGAATTTGAGTTGAAGTCAGTGAAAGGAACAGCATTTTCTAGCATTTAAAACAGATACCCAATAGTGAGTAGCATACAGAATGCATGCAAAAAAGGTATTGCTTTCTAATCAAGTTCTAAATACTTCTATTGACGACGTACAGCTCATTCAGATTCCAGAGACTAATTGGGAACAGAGACTTTATGAAACCGAGCACTCGTTTAACTTGTTCACCTGACAGTTGGCTTTGAATTATATTTTATTACCAGTCAACCTAAATTAAAATACCCAGCTCATAGCAAAACCCTGAAAACAGTGTCTTGAATACTAAAGCACATACTGTATGTCAGTAACATGGAGGTCAGGACAGAGATTAACAAAAGCAATGACACTGAACATTGACGGGATACCAGCAGCTTTGAGCCTGTTGCATCAACAATGGGGAACATGACGGAATCACCAGAGAGAGCGATGCAGTGACTTTTCTAACTTACATTCACAGCTTGAAGAGCTTTTAACTTTTTGATCTTAACTATGTAGAAGTCTAATGCCTCATATATATATATGTATATATATATACACACACACACACATATATATGTATATATATGTGTATATATATCTCCTATAATCTGTTTTTATATGTATATAATATATACATATATTATAGGATTTATATATAGGATCCAATGAACTTTTTCGTACCAAAGAGCTGGATCACTGAATGTTGTATTATAATATTACAGGAACTTTAAACTTATTGTTACTCCCTAATTACTTCTTTCGAGTGTTTATTATACAGGGCCATCAGAAGATCATGTTCTATCATTTTATTGCTATCTTTCTTCATGAATATCTATTTTCTAAAAGCATAATCATCTATTATCCAATAAATGAAAGAACAATTATGATTACATGGTCCATTACCTTACATCCCATTCCCTGCTTTAAGCCTCTTGGTTTTGTATCTTTATTGCAGGGTATTTATGACAAGTTGATTCTCTTCTCTGGAGGTCAGTATCATCATCTCTAAAATGAAGGGTTAGACTGAACTGAAATAATCAATAAATTCCCTTCCAGTTCTAAGATTCTATGTTCCATTATCTCCAAACTATTATACAAATTCATGAGGCTCTTTGAAAAATAGCTATGTTTTTAAAAACACTTTATTGACCCGCATGAATTGAGAACTGATGTGATACCGACAACTCCCCTTTCCTTGAATCTGTGATGAGGGATTCATACATGTGTTTGGAAATGTTTAGCCTAAGAGAAGGCACAGGGATAATCAGTCTTCAGGTTTATGATTAAAGAGTGACCAGTTTTCACTCTCTTGGTAAAGGATAGACTAAGAAGGAGCGAACTGTACCAAATCCCGGAGTGGATAACGTAATGGTGCTTCACAACATGTTGTAGAAGCTGGAGATGCTTAGGGAAGGTAACCATTTATTACAAAGTATCAGCTAACCTCCCCTCTAGAGCAATTTAAAGCCAGGGAGTTTTAAAAGGAGGAGGAGGGTGCAAAACAAGATTGCAGCTGTTTCTCCTAATTCCACATGCAGGCATTTTATGTATTTACTTACATATTTGGTAATTACTTATTTTTCTGAGCTGTTTCTCCTAAGAGAAAACCCTCAGACCTAGCCTATAGGAGATTGGCATTTAAAGATATAGACATCATCATTGCACCCAAAGTTAGTTTGTATGCACAAGTTTATATGTAGTTAGTTTATATGTATCAAGATGCAGTGACAGAACCTGATCCCTCCCCTTCCTCCACACTAACCAATTTACAATCTCAGTGTGTCAGAAGCTTGTAAATTATGTTGTATCTATTAATCCTAGTAATCACAGCACATTGTATAAAAAATAGACATACTTTCTTTCTAAATAATCATTAAGTACAAGTTCAAAATTGAGTAAGTCACAGTTGGTGGGCACAGAGACATAGCTAACAGTTAATAATGGGCTCATCTGGTGAACTTCAATTCAAGGTCTTCTTTAACATTATATGATGAAGGTCGTGGGTGGGCAGTGAGGATGACAAGCCAGTCAAGAAAGAAGCAGTTTTAATTTTTGTTCTTTTAAAAAAAATTTTTCCCATAAGTTATTCAATTCCATTTAAATATTGCAAAAAGCTGAATTGCAAATGTTAACCTAAACATGAATTTAAAATGTTGATATTTTATTTAACCTAAAAATAGTGATTATGGATAGGCTGCTTTTATGATTATCGTGTTTAAAATATATCATTTTACATTGGGAATACAGGGGGGATTGTCACTGTGATGTTATAATAAGAAAATTTGTTTTGACTGCATTAAAAATACAGAAGATGATTATTGCAATATAAGGGGGAAAGTTGTTTGCTTTTGACAGTCTGTCAGTAGATGTAGCCTAGGAAGAAAAGTATGGTAGCCGCTTTATATAAAGCAGTAGGAGAAGGGACACAAGCTCAGAGAAATTTTTCCCAGCTGCTGTTACTAAAGAAATTCTTTTATAGAAGAGAGGCTGCTTTTTTTTTTCTTTCCGTTTTTGCTTCCATCTCTGAATCCTTTCCTTTCATGTCGCATGCAAAGCGTCTGTGCATGGCAGCCTGTAACTTCTGTTACTGAAACTGCCAACTGTTAAAATGGATTGAGTTGAACCAGAAGAGGAGAATGGCCCCACTGAGGCAAATGCATTTCTACACCCCTCTTTAATAAAATATTGTAAGGAATAGCTAGAAAGTTTCCCCTCAGACTTTCATCTAAAATTGTTAGATTGTAGCTGTGTGAAAGAATCATTATTGACTCCTGTCAGACAGTTTTGGAGAGGAGGTGAAGCGACTTGTCTGCTGACTTTGTGTGCTTTGTCAAATCAGGCACTTCGAGCAGAAGTACAAAGTGAAGGCTGATATCAGGCAGTGCCTTGAAGCAGGAACTTGGGCTCATCTCCTGTGACTTGCTTTCTTTGCTCTTATTCTTTCCTTTTTTTTTTTTTTTTTTTTTTTTAAATAATCAGATTGGACTGTAAAATGATGGGAATATGACTGGACACAAACACATTTATTGCAGGCTCAGCAGCCGTTACATATCATTAGTGAAAAGAGGCAAGGGGCAAAGGGAACCATTTTGATGTCACTTTCATTCTTTTTAAGGACAGATGCACTCACTGATGGGAAATAAACCG
The DNA here is from genome assembly GCF_028021215.1 of Eschrichtius robustus. NCBI lineage: Eukaryota > Metazoa > Chordata > Mammalia > Artiodactyla > Eschrichtiidae > Eschrichtius > Eschrichtius robustus. The sequence continues at coordinate 86,307,576 of NC_090845.1, forward strand.
GCATCTGTAAAATTTTAGAGACTGGTAATACTTTTATGCCCCCCTTTCCTGTAAGTAAACATATAACTTTTTAATAGTCATTAATATAAACTGAAAGAATGGGTGATGTTGGACTTGCTTTTAAAGATGCCAATTATGAAGCAGCTATGACTTACCAGAATCAGTATATTTCTGTATCAAAATAGTATATCATTTTCCTTCCTAGGTACGTACTACTAGTAATGTACCACTGTGGCTAAAGTTAATGTCAAAATCCAGTATTTCAAAGGTGATACGTTTTTTATTAACAAATATAATTTGACCTTAACTTTCCATATATACAAGGTCGTATTCCTTACACATCAACTCTAAAGTTAGTCCCATTTTCTGATATTTCTTGTTCTTTATTCTCCTTGTCAAAGAATCACTGTAATTGGCTTGCTCTGCGAAGTGGGGGGTTTTTCGTTTGTTTGTTTTTGTTGTTGTTGTTTGCGCTTCTGAACATTAATTGTTTTAAGGAACTGAATGTTTTACAGCAGGAAGTGCAAGGTTTAACCTCAGCCACTCCCATGCCCCTACCCCCATTGCCAAATTCATGCTTTCTCTTTTGAGTGAAATTCCACGGAAGAGCGAAATTGCTAAAATGTAACTGGTCCCAAGGAGTAATCTAGACAGAGGGGCCCATTCCAGGAAAGACAGTGTCTGTGTCCCAGCATAGAACCTGGCCCTGCCCTACTTCCAGGCATCTTACACATCCTCATACTCATTTCTTCTGTATTGTGATTTTTTTAAGTGAAGCACTTTTAGATGTCCCATATGGTTTAAAACAAATCAGAAATTCGTGTCCTAAATGTTTCGTTAGTCAGAATAATTAAGTTGATCAGTTCTGGGAGCAGTGGAAGCAAAATAATGGGGTCACTGAAGCAGTCAGGCTCTAATGGGAACCTGGGCTCATTCAGATATCAAATCTAATAATTGTTCTACACCTGTACGCACAGTCCCATTGAGCAAATTCACATTAAAGGCTTAGTGGAACACTTTCCATGCTGTGGTCCAAAGGGACTTGCTACTGTTTTCACAAGAAAGCGCTGAATATTTTTTGGCAATACGTTTTTTGTTCTGTGTTAACGAAGCTCTTTGTGTGTATGTCGCTGCCCTATCCCTACTTAGGGAGGGAGAAGAGGGAGATATGTATAACCGGGAATGGTTTTCTTAGCAGCGAAAGACAATAAAAGTGCCCTCAAGCATTTGCCACCTGGAGGCAAGAATATGAGATGATTGAACTCACTGGATGGGGTGGAGTGGGGAGAGTTTTGTTAAATAACCCATGTAACCATGTAACCTGAAATGAGGATCACTTAACTCTTTCCCTTCATAAAGTAAAGTGCTGTCAAGCATGATTTTGGTTATTGAAGTAGAAAGGAGCAATTAGGCATTTTTTAGTAATGCACTCTTTCATTTCTCCTAAGTCGCTATATGACTGTAGCAGCAAATTGACTGCTTTTGATTCTCCTACAAGATATCTAAGGAGAGCTGACAGACCTAAAAAAAAAATTTAAGATCTAAAGGGTGGAAAGATGAATTTAATTGTGTCCTATAATGACCGTTGGACTAACAGATCTTCAATAGAACTCTCTCATTGGAGGCTTCAGAGCATATGGGGAAATTAAAAGATTTGCAGTATATCCTGAACAACTATGAAAAAGATATGGCCAGTCCTCTTTACCAAAAAAGGCCATCAAAGCTGAATTAACTTGCCTAAAGAATAGTTTTAATATACACACACAAAAAGTTACTCATGAACATTATGCTCTAATATTTTCACGTTCTTTGCGGATAAAGAAAAGAACATACTCACCTGTGTATTTATTCAAAAAAAATCACTTCTTAAGTGCCTGTTATTTTTCAGGTGCCAAGGAAACAGATGCAAATGGCAGTTCCTGCCTTTCCAGAGCTCCCAGTGAAGTGAGGGAGACAGATAGTTGACACAGGGACAGTCACAGTAGAAAACTTGTGCTGAGGAGGACTTCCCTGGTGGCGCAGTGGTTAAGACTCCGCGCCTCCAATGCAGGGGGCCCTGGTTCGATCCCTGGTCAGGGAACTAGATCCCACGTGCATGCCACAACTAAGAGTTTGCATGCCACAACTAAGGAGCCCGCTTGCCACAACTAAGGAGCCCACGTGCCACAACCAAGGGAGCCAGCGAGCTGCAAGTAAGAGCTGGCGCAACCAAATAAATAAATAAATATTTTTAAAAATAAATAAATAAAATTATTTTTTAAAAATAGAAAGCTTGAGCTGAATCTTAACAACTGTGTAGGAGTTTCTCAGGCAGGAGAAGAAAAAGGAAGAGAAGCATGTCTCAGGAAAAGGAACAGCATTTACAGAGGCAATAGGAGAGCACGATATACTCAAGGAAGAGCAAGTAGTTCAACGTTGCTAAAGTATAGGTATGAGAAGCTAGGAAAACGAGCTGTCATGAGAGGCCTTGGATACTGAAGGAACTTGATTTTGTATTGCATGAGTGATGAGGAGTCATTTCTAGCTTCTTTTCCAGAATCTCCTAGCAATGTGGAGGGTTGATTGAGTCGGGGTGAGGCTAGAGGCAGGAGAGATTCAATGGGAGTCTATTATAAGAGCCTAGGCAATGGAAGAAGGCCTACACTAGAGCAGTGGCAGTGGAGATGATGAAGAGAAAGAAGTAGATCCAAGAGTGATTCAGGAGTTAGAGGTGACTGAATTTGTTGAGCAATCGGATATGAAGGTGGAAAAAGGGAAGGAGCCTAGGGCAATTGTTGGTTTTTTGTGTTTTTGTTTTCGTTTTTATGACTTAATGTATGGTGGCTATATTAGTTTTCCAGGCCTGCTATAACCAAGAACCATAGACTGAGTGACTTAAACAAAGAAATTTATTGTCTCATAGTTATGGAGGCTGGAAGTCCAAAGTCAGGGTGTCAGCAGGGCCATGCTCCCTCTGAAGGTGCTAGGGAAGGAACTGTTCCTGGCCTCTCTCTTAGCTCCTGGTGGTTTGCTGGCAATCTTTGGCATTCTTTGGCTTGTAGAAGCATCACTCTGATCTCTACCTTCATCTTCACATGGCATTTTCTGTCTCTAAATTTGTGTCTGTCTCTAAATTTCTCCTTTTTAATAAGGACACTAGTATTGGATTAGAACCCATTCTAATGACTTCATTTTAAGTTAATTACCTCTGTAAAGACCCTATCTCCAAATAAGGCCACGTTCTGAGGTAATGGGGGTTAGGGCTTCAACATAAGAATTCGGAGGGGGGACCCAATTCAACACATATTATGGCCCCATTCACCAAAATAAAGAAACATGAAAGGAGAGAATAGGATCAAAGGAAAGGAAATCAGTTCAGTTTGGATACTGAGTGTGAGGTAGCTTCGGAACAATCAGGAGAAATGCTTAGAAGGTGACTGAAACTGGAGCTTAGGAAATGTAGACTTGAGATCCATTAGCCTAAAAGAGATAGAATAGAGTAGTTGAAGTTTTGCAAGTGGATGAATATACCCATGGAGGGTAGCTCATGGAACATATATAGAGTAGTATGGGAAAGGGCAAAGAATAAAACCCTGAAAATTACTAACATATAAGGGACAAGGAAAAGAATGGTAGCTTATAAAAGATACAGGGAAGCATCAGGCAAAGAGGTAATTTGAAAATTAAGAAAGAGTGGTAATACAAAAGCCAAGAAAGGAGAGATTTTCATGGAAGGAATAATTGTCAACAGTATCAAGTGCTACAGAGAGGTCAAGGAAAATAAAAATTGAAAGAAAATTTCTAAGCCTTAAGGCAGGAATATGATAATGATTCAGAATAGGCCTATTCATAAATATGGTCATCATGGTACATGCCCTGTATTTTCAATAGAATTTCACTCTCTTTGTATTACTAGAGAAAAGAATGAATTTATTTATACAGTGTAACATTTTATACTTATAGAAATTGTATTTTTCTACATGATCTAGTTAATGTATAAGAAAGTTTTCACTATTGGAGTATCTTTCAAAAGGTAGTTAATCCTGACAGATCAGACTCTTTTAGAAGCAATGCAAGCAATTCTGCCTTGGTCTTGAAATTCTGATATTTATGGTTATTGTATTTTGTGACTAGTGCTCAGAAGAGGATAAAATAGAGCCTCTCAGAATGAGATTGTAATGCAGTTGGTTAGAAGAAAGTCTTTTAAGGAAATATCCTTCCCTTCAAGTCGTTGCCTGTTTGTATGTGGTCAACATTGGAGCTCTCAGAGCTGTTAATGCCATTTTATGTACTACTTCACAATCTAACCATACATACTATCCTTTTCCCTCAATTCCCCTAAAAACACAAAGCCCTCTTCAGAACCAATTTCAAACATTCACAATTAGACCCATAGTAAAAGAAAGTATAGAAAAGGTAGAGTTTGTAAACTATTTCTCATCCCTACAAATGTGTGTATGTGGGAACAAATGGCATATTTGTGTCTATAAATCCTCATAAAAGTTTTGTTCCGAGAAAGAACAGGAATATATTAAATGGCCATGTAGTATTGAGAAGACTAATAAAGAGATTGAAGAGACGCATTCTCGGCTATCATGGAACTATCATCTTGGAAAGGCAATACATGAAATGATAGTGAAAACTGTGAGACTGACTAAAATTAAAAGCTGAATTGTGTGGTACAAAGTCCATGCTCTTAGAGTCCAGAGGAGAGAAAGACCGAGGAAGGCTAGAGAGGTTAGGGAGGTGGGATTTGAATTGGGCTCTGAAGGATAGGTAGGCTTTCAAAGAGGGGAGGGAGAAGGTGAAGGTGGGCACCCAAGCAAAAATTTGGACTATGTATAGGTGTGTTCACAGAATAGTTAGAAGCCGACTGAATTAGATTTAAGGGTACGTAACAGAGAATAAGGGAAAATCTGATTGGATAGAGTGGGGTCTGTGTAAAAAAAAAAAAAAAGAACATGAAAACCAAGTATGTAATCCATAAATTTCTCCTTTTTAGCTGGCACAAATTTTAGAGCCAAATTTATTACACATATAGTCCAATCTCCCTGAGCTACTGTTCACGTTTATCTTCAGATGCCTTATCTTGCAGTGAATTTCAATCTATCAGCCCTCCAAAGTTCTTTTGGAAGTTAACCTGTTATAATTTTTATTGCTGTTTTGTCTTTTTTTCACCACTTCAAATTAGAGTTGAGCCAGGTTAGTCTTGTTTTAAATCCACAGCAGCCTTTTGAGCTGGGGAGTAAGGTGTCTTTGGGAAGACGGCTCAGAAAGGGGGGATGGAGGATGACTTGAATGGATGACAATCTGGGCGTAGTGATTAGTTTAGCTAGTACCTTGTTTCTCAAATTTTAGTCATAGTAAAAGGTATCTGTAGATTCATTTTAATGGAAATCTAATTCTTTTGGGTCTCTGGTAATTGACCTAAAACTATTTTTAATATGTTGTTACTTACATATTGACAAATATAAAAACAGGCATAATAAAGTCCTTATGCTTTAACAATTTGAATAAAACTATAAAGCAGATAAAAATAAAATTAACATTAATATGTCTACTGATTCTAGATTTAATAGTTGAAAGATTTAGCTTTGAACCCAGTTATATATTTTGACCTCATTGATACGAATGCAGAGAATCTCTCTTGTATAAGTAGACTGAACAAAATGGTATTAATCAAGGCTTTGTCATCTAACTCAGGATCATCGGACTCCACACTGAGTGAAAACTCTGGTATTGAGCAACTCTCAAATTCCAGTTTTAACAGGGTGTCAACTCGATAATTTTGTAAAGTTGTCTTGCTTACAGGAAGGTAAGGTTGGGAGTGAAATCTTCATAATATGGCTATCTAATCCATTTATTGCTGGAACCAGGAACAGAAAAAATTATTCAGTCCACATTTACCCCCTGTTTATTGCTAATTAACAGTTGCAAGTTGGTTCACAAAGACTACATTCTCAAAGTACATCTGCTTACACCCTGAAGACGGTACTGACTTCTTTGTCACAGGACCTTATATGTCCAACTTACCTACGCTATGGTGTTTAATAGTATCACCCTCTGGGATGAATCGACTCTGAAAACTTTTCTTTAGTCATATTATTGTGAAAGTTTCCTTAGTTCAGTACATCATGATGTTGCTTGGCTTTTAATATAATGCACAAATAAACAAATGTATATATCCATGAGCAATACACTAGTTTCTTATCAGGTGATACCGAATATGCATATGTCAATATTTTTTACATAAAAATGAAAAAACAAAACAAAACATTCAACATACCTTGCTTTAAGAAACAATGGCCTAGTGAGCTTCGCTGACTATTTTTTAAATGCAGTTGACCCCAATATTAGGAATTGCATCATGTAATCCATTTCTGTTGTATTAGGCTCTTTTAGAACAGAAACTTACTCAGGACATCTTACGAAACAAAATGGGTTTCACTTCCTTCTGTGTGTCTGTTCATTCTGTTTTATTTCTCTTTTGACTGATTTATTACCCTACTGAGTAGTACCCTTCATCACAAGGTATGCCATGTGTTACTAGCCAGCCTATGAATTGGCTGCCCTTGAGGGGGCCAAGTGTCCATCGTGGTCCATTCATTGGCCTTTGTTGGTGGGGGGGAAGCCTATTCAGTGCTGCTCCCCTAAGTAAAAAACTATGAGCAGGACAGTTTCAGCTAGAAGTGGTGCTGGGCATGTCAGGCACAGTGACCTGAGATAACTGTTTTGCTCTATAAACACACCACATTCAGGATCGTGGGAAATACAAGTATAAGTTATATTCATTGCCTCCACTTACTCCTCAGCCTTCTGCAATATGGCGTCTTCTCCCCTTATTTTGCTGAAATTGTTCTCATTAAGGTGTCTAATGACATATTTCTAAGGCTGATAGTTTTCTGTCTTTATTTTACTGCATCTTTCTACAGCATTTGATATTATTACTTATTCCATTTTTCAAAATATCTACTCCCTTGGATTCCATAATATGTGCTCCAATGTTCCATTCTGTACCGCTCTGATTATTTGCTGTCTTCAAGGACTTTTCTTCAAGGACTCCTCTTCCTATGCCCATCTCTTAAATATCAGTGTTTCCCAGCAGTTGATCATCAGCCAACTGTTTTTCTCACTCTACATTCTTTCCTGAGTGATGGCTTCAACTACCATCTATGATAAGTATCCCAAGTCTCTCATACCCTTTCCCGACCTTTCCCCTGAACCTCAGTCTTGTAATATTTAACTGCCTGCTGGACAGCTCCATCTGGATGTCTTAAAGACATCTCCAACTTGAAAAATCCCAAACTGAACTCATAATCTTCTCCTTGAATGCAACTTCTCCTCATATACCTGTCTTAGTCAATGGAACCACCATTTTTTCCAAATGTATAAGCTAGAAATTTTAGAGTTATCTTTAACTCTTTCTCTATCCTCCATGTCCAATTACTCCCTAATTCTTGTCTTGTCCCCTTTAAGCCTCTCCACTACACGATCACGAAATGGATCGATCTTAACAATTTCACTCCCCATTGCACATCTAAAGTCCGAGAGCCTTTTATCTGGATGTTACTTCTCTAGACTCAGAGCCCATAGTCCCCTTCTTTTAATCAACACAGATTGACTTGTAGTCACACAGACACATTTTTTTCTCATGTCTTTTCTCCCTTTTCTCACACTGTCTCCTTTGCCTGGAATATATTTTTCCTCCAAGCTAATTCATCCTCATCTTTTAAGAATCAGCTAGAACATTGCCGTCTCTAGAAAGCCTTCCCAGAGATGCTTCCCTCTAAGGCTTGGCTAAGTGTTCCTTTTCTGTGCTCCTGAAGAGTATACCCCTAATCATAATACTCCGTGTAACTGTATTCTCATTATCTTTATATTCTACCCTCACTTCAGTGAGAATATCTTGATGGAAAGCTCTGAGACTTTCCGTTTTGTATCAGGGGATATAATGTAATTCAGGCTCTAAAATTTACTCACTGAGAACTGTGTAGCAGATTACAGAAGCCCTAACACATCTCATTACACTAATTTTTAAACCAAAGGCCCCAATCACTACCTAGTACCTGCCTGGAAAGAAGAGGCTGGCTCATTTCTCTCTGACACTATGACAGGCACGTGGTCAGTGTTCAAGAAAGGAACGCTGAAATAAATCGCAGGCCAGGTTTTGGACATAAGGAAATATACCTGACTTGGGAACAGACCCTGGTTATGACGGCAAGACTCCCTCTTTCCAGTGAATGGGTCTACTCAGGAAATCAAATTAAAGGTCAGCAGGTTGCCTGGTAAATCTGCTGTCCTACAGATCATCCAAAATGAAAATAAATAAGGAAACACAAGCTTTAAATGATACATTAAACAAGATGGACTTAATTGATATTTATAGGACATTCCATCCAAAAACAACAGAATACATATTTTTCTCAAGTGCTCATGGAACATTCTCCAGGATCGATCATATCTTGGGTCACAAGTCAAGCCTTGGTAAATTTAAGAAAATTGAAATCATGTCGAGTATCTTTTCCGACCACAACACTATGAGACTAGATATCAATTACAGGAAAAGATCTGTAAAAAGTACAAACACATGGAGGCTAAACAACACACTACTTAATAACCAAGAGATAACTGAAGAAATCAAAGAGGAAATCAAAAAATACCTAGAAACAGGGGGCTTCTCTGGTGGCGCAGTGGTTGAGAATCTGCCTGCCAATGCAGGGGACACGGGTTCGAGCCCTGGTCTGGGAAGATCCCACATGCCGTGGAGCAGCTAGGCCTGTGAGCCACAATTACTGAGCCTGCACGTCTGGAGCCTGTGCTCCGCCACAAGAGAGGCTGCGATAATGAGAGGCCCGCACACCGCGATGAAGAGTGGCCCCCACTTGCCACAACTAGAGAAAGCCCTCGCACAGAAATGAAGACCCAACACAGCCATAAATAAATGAATAATTAAATTTTTAAAAAAATACCTAGAAACAAATGACAATGAAAACACGACGACCCAAAACCTATGGGATGCAGGAAAGGCAGTTCTAAGAGGGAAGTTTATAGCAATACAATCCTACCTTAAGAAACAGAAAATATCTCAAATATACAATCTCACCTTGCACCTAAAGCAATTAGAGAAAGAAGAACAGAAAAAAACCCAAAGTTAGCAGAAGGAAAGAAATCATAAAGATCAGATCAGAAATAACTGAAAAAGAAATGAAGGAAATGATAGCAAAGATCAATAAAACTAAAAGCTGGTTCTTTAAGAGGATAAACAAAATTGATAAACCATTAGCCAGACTCATCAAGAAAAAAAGGGAGAAGACTCAAATCAATAGAATTAGAAATGAAAAAGGAGAAGTAACAACTGACACTGCAGAAATACAAACGATCGTGAGAGATTACTACAAGCAACTCTATGCCAATAAAATGGACAACCTGGAAGAAATGGACAAATTCTTAGAAATGCACAACCTACCGAGACTGAACCAGGAAGAAATAGAAAATATGAACAGACCAATCACAAGCACTGAAATTGAAACTGTGATTAAAAACCTTCCAACACACAAAAACCCAGGACCAGATGGCTTCACAGGCGAATTCTATCCAACAGTTAGAGAAGAGCTAACAACTATTCGTCTCAAACTCTTCCAAAATATAGCAGAGGGAGGAACACTCCCAAACTCATTCTATGAGGCCACCATCACCCTGATACCAAAACCAGACAAAGATGTCACAAAGAAAGAAAACTACAGGCCAGTATCACTGATGAACATAGATGCAAAAATCCTCAACAAAATACTAGCAAACAGAATCCAACAGCACATTAAAAGGATCATACACCATGATCAAGTGGGGTTTATTCCAGGAATGCAAGGATTCTTCAATATACGCAAATCAATCAACGTGATACACCATATTAACAAATCGAAGGAGAAAAACCATATGATCATCTCAATAGATGCAGAGAAAGCTTTCGACAAAATTCAACACCCATTTATGATAAAAGCCCTGCAGAAAGTAGGCATAGAGGGAACTTTCCTCAACATAATAAAGGCCATATATGACAAACCCACAGCCAACATCATCCTCAGTGGTGAAAAACTGAAACCATTTCCACTAAGATCGGGAAGAAGAGAAGGTTGCCCACTCTCACCACTATTATTCAACATAGTTTTGGAAGATTTAGCCACAGCAATCAGAGAAGAAGAAGAAGTAAAATGAATACAAATTGGAAAAGAAGAAGTAAAGCTGTCACTGTCTGCAGATGACATGATACTATACATAGAGAATCCTAAAGAGGCTACCAGAAAACTACTAGAGCTAATCAATGAATTTGGTAAAGTAGCAGGATACAAAATTAATGCACCGAAATCTCTTGCATTCCTATACACTAATGATGAAAAATCTGAAAGTGAAATTAAGGAAACACTCCCATTTACCATTGCAACAAAAAGAATAAAATATCTAGGAATAAACCTACCTAAGGAGACAAAAGACCTGTATGCAGAAATTTATAAGACACTGATGAAAGAAATTAAAGATGATACAAATAGATGGAGAGATATACCATGTTCTTGGATTGGAAGAATCAACATTGTGAAAATGACTCTACTACCCAAAACAATCTACAGATTCAATGCAATCCCTATCAAACGACCACTGACATTTTTCACAGAACTAGAACAAAAAATTTCACAATTTGTATGGAAACACAAAAGACCCCAAATAGTAAAAGCAGTGTTGAGAAAGAAAAATGGAGCTGGAGGAATCAAGCTCCCTGACTTCAGACTATACTACAAAGCTACGGTAATCAAGGCAGTGTAGTACTGGCAGAAAAACAGAAACATAGATCAATGGAACAGGATAGAAAGCCCAGAGATAAACTCACGCACATATGGTCACCTTATCTTTGATAAAGGAGACAAGCATATACAGTGGAGAAAAGACAACCTCTTCAATGAGTGGTGCTGGGCAAACTGGACAGGTACATGTAAAAGTATGAAGTTAGAACACTCCCTAACACCATACACAAAAATAAACTCAAAATGGATTAAAGACCTAAATGTAAGGCCAGACTCTATCAAACTCTTAGAGGAAAACATAGGCAGCACACTGTATGACATAAATCACAGCAAGATCCTTTTTGACCCAGCTCCTAGAGAAATGGAAGTAAAAACAAAAATAAACAAATGGGACCTAATGAAACTTAAAAGCTTTTGCACAGCAAAGGAAACCATAAGCAAGACCAAAAGACAACCCTCAGAATGGTAGAAAATATTTGCAAACGAAGCAACTGACAAAGGATGAATCTCCAAAATTTATAAGCAGCTCATGCAGCTCAATAACAAAAAAACAAACAACCCCATCCAAAAATGGGCAGAAGACCTAGATAGACATTTCTCCAAAGAAGATATACAGATTGCCAACAAACACATGAAAGAATGCTCAACATCATTAATCATTAGAGAAATACAAATCAAAACTACAATGAGATATCATCTCACACTGGTCAGAATGACCATCATCAAAAAATCTAGAAACAATAAATGCTGGAGAGGATGTGGAGAAAAGGGAACCCTCTTGCACTGTTGGTGAGAATGTAAATTGATACAGCCACTATGGAGAACAGTATGGAGGTTTCTTAAAAAACTAAAAATAGAACTACCATACGACCCAGCAATCCCACTACTGGGCATATACACAGAGAAAACCATAGTTCAAAAAGAGTCATGTACCAAAATGTTCATTGCAGCTCTATTTACAATAGCCAGGACATGGAAGCAACCTAAATGTCCATCGACAGATGAATGGATAAAGAAGACGTGGCACATGTATACAATGGAATATTACTCAGCCATAAGAAGAAATGAAATGGAGGTATTTGTAATGAGGTGGATGGAGTTAGAGTCTGTCATACAGAGTGAAGTAAGTCAGAAAGAGAAAAACAAATACAGTATGCTAACAGATATATACGGAATCTAAGGAAAAAAAAAAAAAAGCCATGAAGAACCTAGTGGCAAGACGGGAATAAAGACACAGACCTACTAGAGAACGGACTTGAGGATATGGGGAGAGGGTGGGGTGAGATGTGACAGGGTAAGAGAGTGTCATGGACATATATACACTACCAAATGTAAAATAGATAGCTAGTGGGAAGCAGCCACATAGCACAGGGAGATCAGCTCGGTGCTTTGTGACCACCTAGAGGGGTGGGATGGGGAGGGTGGGAGGGAGGGAGATGCAAGAGGGAAGAGATATGGGAACATATTGTATGTGTATAACTGATTCACTTTGTTATAAAGCAGAAGCTAACACACCATTGTAAGGCAATTATACTTCAATAAAGATGTTTAAAAAAAAAAAAAAAAAAAGAGTCATGTACCACAATGTTCATTGCAGCTCTATTTACAATAGCCAGGACATGGAAGCAACCTAAGTGTCCATCAACAGATGAATGAATAAAGAATATGTGGCATATATATACAATGGAATATTACTCAGCCATAAAAAGAAACGAAATTGAGTTATTTGTAGTGAGGTGGATGGACCTAGAGTCTGTCATACAGAGTGAAGTAAGTCAGAAAGAGAAAAACAAATACCGTATGCTAACACATATATATGGAATCTAAGAAGAAAAAAAAAAACGTCATGAAGAACCTAGGGGTAGGACGGGAATAAAGACACAGACCTACTAGAGAATGGACTTGAGGATATGGGGAGGGGGAAGGGTAAGCTGTGACAAAGTGAGAGAGTGGCATGGACATATATACACTACCAAACGTAAAATAGATCGCTAGTGGGAAGCAGCCGCATAGCACAGGGAGATCAGCTCGGTCCTTTGTGACCACCTAGAGGGGTGGGATAGGGAGGGTGGGAGGGAGATGCAAGAGGGAGGAGATATGGGGATATATGTATATGTATAACTGATTCACTTTGTTAGAAAGCAAAAACTGGCACACCATTGTAAAGCAATTATACTCCAATAAAGATGTTAAAAAAAAAAATCTGCTGTCCTAGGGGGGAAAAAATGAGTGATTGGTTTTACTAGATGCATCGTTCAAGCCAGCCTAGAATCTCTAGAAATAATCTCTTCCTACCCCAGGGGACAAATCTGTCCAGACAACTGGAATCCTAAAGCAGAGATGTAGTAGAAAGCCTGGCAACATTTCTCTACTCATGGGATGACAATAAGAAAAATAAATAAATTGCTATAAAAGATTTTCATTGCTTCCCAAGAGCATAAGAAATACCCTCGCTCATGACCACTTGTGAAATAAATAAAAAGTCAGAACCTTGATAAATTCTGATTTCCTAACTGATCTTTATTAGTCTTTGTTTTTATATGCTAATCTGAAAAAGACTTTTATAAACATATGTTTGCATCTTATCCATTGTCCCCAAACTGGCTAAAACATGTCATAGTCTCCATAATGAGGCTGTCTAGACTTTAAAAAGTATAATAAGATCTTGATGCTGAAATCTGTAGAATGTGACTCTTACAATATCAAATACGAAAATGTTAAGCTTTTACTCTGTCAGGTACCATTCTGGTCCTTTTACGTTACTGCCTCATTTTGTTCTTGTAACTATCCTCTTAGTTAGGTATTTAAATATTATTTTCATGTTCACAAATGGGAAAATAAGTTTAGGAAAACATTGCTATTAAGCAGTGGAACAAAGATTTGAACCCATATGGTCATACACTGAGGACTTTGTAATACAAAATTATAAATAACCATTAAAGGTAGAAACGACTTTTTGCTTGAGGATTGTTGACTGATTCGTGTGTGTGTGTGTGTGTTTCACATCTATCAAAAGGTTAATATGGGCCAAGTACTAGATTATCTCGTTCTGTTAACACCCTACAATGTATGTACCATTATTATTTGCAGATTAGGAGACATGTTTAGGAAGAATCATTTTTTCAGATGCATAAATATGAGGGTAGCCCATTTCATTAGAAAACTGAGTCTAGTAATCTACATTAATACGTTCAAAGACTACATATACCAGTTAGCTTTACTTTATCCCATCCTCATTTGTTGCTCTAGTACAAATGTAGTAAGAAAGGGTATAATGATGCTCTGTGCCAAGACTCCCCTCTCCAACCTCACACCGCCTGCATTAACCAGGAAGAATAACCCAGTATGTATGTCTTATTGAAAATGGGTCAGTATTGTCCCCCATCAAAGGACAGACTTTATTTTTAATTTGTCATTTACTGGTAACATGTTGCTGAAAGGAATTTTTAAGTCTCATTTGATTTTACCATTGGAGTAAAACTCTCCAGATGATGCCATGACATACCTCCTCATCCTTCTGAATTTATACCTATCTTTTTGGATAGGCAATGTCTACACTCACTTCTTAAGACTCCAACTTTTAGAATTTAGAATCTAAGATTCATAATATCCTTTTATAAATGACAACAGTATATGAAGACAAATATATTTGTGCCCTAAAACCAGCCTACTTGTAAGTCATTACTTTCTGACCAGGGAACATTCTGTGGCCCTTTTTTAAACAAAGCAGAAAATAGTACCTGACTGGTCTTTTTTTTTCCCCCCATTATAGTGTACTTAGTGATGGTGTTATCAACAGAGAATTCATGCAGATTATTGAATCCTAAACTGCCCTTTAAGTTGAGAACAGTATGTGCTTTTGCTCTGAAGGCTAAAAATTTTACGTCCTACCTAGGTTGCTTCCCTAATTTACCAAGTTAATCATGCTCAATGCCAAAAATTCAGACATGGAAAAATATAAAAAAGAAAACATGATCTCACCATTCAGAGATAACCACTGTTTTTATTGGTAGATAGCCTTCCAACTTCTAAAAATTATATTTTTTTCAGACTAAGAATATGATATACTCTTTTGTAACTTGCCTTTTCAGTTTATAATGTGGGCCTCTTTCTGTCAAGTACATGTAGATCTATATGATAATTTAGAAATGGCTGCATTGTATCCTAGTGTTTGTGGGTCCCATCCTTTATTTATCGAATCCCATGATGGACAGATAGACTTTTTATGATTTTCGCTAGTATAAACAATGTTGCAAAGAACATTGATGTACAGCCATCCATATTTATATATTTGTCTGATAATGTGAGGACTGGCTTTATTCCAGTAGACTTAAACATCAGGAAGGGTTCTTTGAGACTTCTTGTATGAGGGATAAGTTGCTAGTCAGTAACCATTTTTTATCATCTAAAGGCTCAGCCTGCACTTGGGTTGTGAATAGATAGATTGCCTTAGAAACTACAATTACAAAGGCACTTCTGTCAGTTATGAATATGACATTGAGAAGCTGTGTTTTAACTCTGTCCTAATTGCTCATATTTAAAACAACTGCTGACTGGCTTCTACCTTAAGGGACAGTTTATATTTTAAAACAATGGCACTGGCAGCTGCTAAAGTGTCTGTGATATTACCCATACAGGTTGCCTTTGTCCATACAACTGGTTAAGTAATTAAGCACAGGCTAGCGTGGGGCACACTACTAATAGGAAGCACCTGTTTATAGTCTCACGGATTGTAAGTTGTAGCTTAATATCTTCTCTCCTCAAAATCATAGCCAGTGGGATAGTTCTGTGATCCTGTCCTTTGGGAAATGGAAGTATGCAGGGGAAAGCCTGCCATTTCTGCCTTGCTGTAGAAGCCAGCGAGCTTACATAACCCCAGAGTACCCAGGGCTACTGAAGCTGGGGAGTTGGGCTGATTACTCTCAAACTTCCATCATCAGCAAGAATCAGGTAGCCCAGACCCAAGAGATAGGTTGCACACGTTAAAAACTAAAAGAGTAGATATATAGTCTTAGAATGATTTAGAAACAAAAGCAGATGACAGGTAAATATATTCTAGGTCAGCATATCAGCAACAAAGCTCAGGTAGATCACAAACAACTGCCACAGAAAATGACAGAGGATTGTCCATCATATGATCAAAGTTAGAGAAATGGCTGATGCCTAACGTTCTTAGTCATAGGGATCTCTGTCACACGTGGAATAGAAAGACACAGAGATGACAGGTGGTAGGAATGAATGACCCTGTATCCGCATTGTCATTTAACAGCTAGTTTATCTGCATCAACCCAAATGGTTGCTCAAGCTCACATCTTGTCAAGTACTCTTGGCCCAGGTCACTGCAATCTCTGTTTGCCTTGATCAGCTCTTCTGCTGCCACTCTTAATAGTGCTAGCTAGGCTTCAACAACAGAACCTAACCAGATGATGCCAGAGGACCTCATTTCTGCTGGGTGGTTTTGTTGTGGGCTTTTTCTGGGTTGTTTGTTTATTTGTTTGTTTTGAAACAAAACTGCTGTCTTCTCTGTAAATCATTCAGGATTGTTTTTTTAAATACCATTAAAACTACAATCACGTGTTTACGGAAACTACAAATCTGACCAGTTTGGTGCATTCCCTATCATCATTTTCCTCCATGTCCTAGAAAAAAATGGTTAAACATGTATAGAAATTCTGATTCTCCCTTTATACATCCACTGCTTTTCATGCCCCCCAAATAGGAAAAATTTGGTAATTAAAATAGTCAGCAGTATAAGGAACCAGAACTCACTTTTTCTAATCAAAAATTAACAGCTACACTTCTATTTCCTCTTGTTGAAATCCCACCTATCTGTTAAGGGCTAACTGGGATGAAGTTTTCCCTGACCCCCCAACTTCTACACTCAAAGGATATGATTTTTCTCTTCTCTTAACCTCCATTGTACGTAGACTGTAAGAGGTGCTATAAGAGACATGTAGTTAGTTTCATGTTATAGTTGTTTGTACATTTATCCTTTCCTTCCTAATAACTTATAAGGGTGCTTATTATGGTACTCTGCAGATATTTTATTCAGTAAAAATTTGTGGGTGGATGAAAGGGAGGAAGGGAGCATTTTCTTACCTTTGCCTATATTAATGGCAAATTAATGCCCTGTGTGTAAGCAGTATAGTGGAAGGTGAATTTGCAGGACCAGTTCCTGATTCATTGCTAATGATTGGCTTATTACTTAATCAACAGACAGTTTTTGAGAAACCACTGTGTGTAACCCACTGTGATAGACACCTGAGCGGTTCTGTTACAGTTTGTGTAGTTTCTGCTGGTTTGCTCCTTAACGTAAGTTTCACATATCTAATATACTTGGGAGCTTTTCCAACTATTTTCTAACATTATTCACATTTTTATTTGTCGCCCTTTCCTGTATTTTCCAGATAGGCCGGCATTGTCATCAGACTTTCAACCTCGTAGAAAATTTGTCTTAGGGCCCGATTGCATTTCCTAGTGAAGAAGCGAACATAATGCATGGCCAATAAATAAAACCAAGGACATTTTAAAAAATCCTGTTCATTAGCTTTGACATTGAGTCCAAAGATAATCGATGGCAAGGTCTGTGGCAGTTGAAATACTGAATATACTGATTTTATTTTTTCTGTGCCATACTTTTCCAAAATCCCTTGAAATACTCAAGTTATCAATTAGGTAAATACTGGTCATTTAAAATCCCAGGAGGTTGGTTGTACATGTTATGAAAATATCATGTTTATGACAGATAAAAGTAAGCATTGCATATTTTCTACATTTGTAGCTTAACATGGATTAAGTTTTTAATGCCTTGAAGTAATATTATTGTACTATGTGGTTTTACTTTTATCACGTATTTCAATCTTCTTAAAGTTGCTATAATTGAGTTTGTTTGATAATGTACCTTTATATTACTACGAGACTTGATAGTTTGCAAAATATGAGGTTCATAATAGAGATAGTCAAGTTACTACCAGGCAGGGAGGATAAGAAGAAAGTGAAATATAGAAAAGTGATTTAATCTCACT
Organism: Eschrichtius robustus; assembly: GCF_028021215.1. Classification (NCBI taxonomy): domain Eukaryota; kingdom Metazoa; phylum Chordata; class Mammalia; order Artiodactyla; family Eschrichtiidae; genus Eschrichtius; species Eschrichtius robustus. Next base: position 86,325,373 of record NC_090845.1, read on the forward strand.
ACAGCAGTTTTGTAAAATATAATTTGTTTTTCCCCAGCACAGCAGAGTTTCATGCTGATAACAAGCTACTGAATTAATAATAATAAATCCATTGCAACTATTGAGACTTTTCCTTTAATAACATAACGAATGCTGAGCGTTAAGAAAAAGAAAGGCATTCTTTGTACAGATGTTACCTAGAGCAGATCTACATCCCCAAGCATAGGAAAAATGCCATCATACCCTGAGCAATATCAATGTGAAAATAATTTGTGCATCTCAATTAGAATACTGTATTTTCTACACAAAGGCATGCTGTTTCCTGGAACACATTTGCTTATTTTCCAATTGGAAAGATATTTAGGGGTCTATTTTGTTATCATTGCATGGGCTTAACTCCAATTACAGTTAATGGGAGTTGTGTGTCTATAGTCACAGTAGCCTCTGAACTACTTTAACATTATTGCTTTCCATTACCATCCTCGTTAAAATAACTTTCATCTCTTCTGCTGACCTGAACTACCATGGTAATCTGGGTTTCTGTTTTCTTTGCGTGGATTTATTTGCATGTAATGAAGGATATAGATTACATAACATGGCCTGTTTCTAGTTTTGAAAACATTACGATGTCACTGAGATTAGAATAGGGTTAGAACTATTTAAGTAGAGGTAATTGGTTGGCTTCTAGGCATGCATTTTTGCACTAGCACCCTGTGTATACAATTCTGTTGGAATAAAATAATTTAATATATTTTATCACCTGTGGTATCTAGTGGAAACCAAATTTGTAAAACATAAAATATATGAGAAAATAAGGTTTACAAGCTAGAGGCACTACACTTTATCAACAACAAAACTATACATTTAATTCCAATTATTCAAAATTTTGACGAAGCAAAAATAATGAGAATAAGTGTATTATAAAGTCTCTAAGTAGAATTGGTGATGCTCTTTTCCTTAGTGCTGGCCTGTGCTGTATTTTCAGAAGAAAAGTGGTTAGCCAGCAGGAAAAAAAAAAAAAAAAAGTGTCAGAAGACAGGGAAAGAGGCTTATTAAGTCTTTAAGAAAATGAAGAACCTGAGGAGAACTCTTAAAAACATCGTTAGGGACTTTAGAGTCACTTGACTCATTGGCACTCAGGAAATAGACATCTGCCTAGCCTTACTAGGATAGCCTAGTTAGTACCTATTGGGTTTGATTGTCAAACTGTATTGTTTTCAAGTTGTTTTGTGATTATAGCATGATGTAGAGTTCTAAAATGTGCCCTAAAAATACATGTTTGAAATGAAAATATAAATTATAGAGGATTATCTCCACTAGGCATTAAAACATACTATGAGACAAATAATGAAATCAGAAGTCATTGGCACAAAAATAGTTGGAAAAATACTTAAGTCAATGGAACAGAAAGGTACCCTAGTATAGATAATTTAATATATAAAAAAGAAATATCATAGGGTTTCCCTGGTGGCACAGTGGTTAAGAATCCGCCTGCCAACGCAGGGGACACAGGTTCAAGCCCTGGTCTGGGAAGATCCCACATGCCGCGGAGCAACTAAGCCCGTGTGCCACAACTACTGAGTCCACGCGCCTAGAGCCTGTGCTCTGCAACAAGAGAAGCCACTGCAATGAGAAGCCCGTGCGCCGCAATGAGGAGTAGCCCCCCACTCGCCACAACTAGAGAAAGCCCGCGTGCAGCAACAAAGACTCAACAGAGCCAAAAACAAATAAATTAAATAAATAAATGTATATTAACACACACACACACACAAATCTTTAAAAAAAAAACAACAAAAAAAGAAATATCATGAATCAATGTAGAAATTCATGATTATTCAACAGATGATGCTGGAACAACCCATTTCCTCTTTGCAAGGAAAAAAGCAAGCAAGCAAGCAATGTGGAAACTTACCTGACATTGTACAACAAAATAAATTCTAGATCATTTAAATAAGTGTTAGAAAAAAATCAAACCTTAAAGGAGAAGAGATATCAGGACTTCCCTGGTGGCACAGTGGTTAAGAATCTGCCTGCCAATGCAGGGGACACGGGTTCGAGCCCTGGTCCTGGAGGATCCCACATGCCGCGGAGCAACTAAGCCCGTGCGCCACAACTACTGAGCCTGCGCTCTAGAGCCTGCAAGCCACAACTACTGAGCCCGCGTGCCACAACTACTGAAGCCGGCGTGCCTAGATCCCGTGCTCCGCAGCAAAGAGAAGCCACCGCAATGAGAAGCCCGCACACCACAACGAAGAGTAACCCCCGCTCACCACAACTAGAGACAGCCCGCGTACGTAGCAACGAAGACCCAACGCAGCCAAAAATAAATAAATAAATAAATAGATACATTTTAAAAAAAGAAGAAGAAGAGATATAGTTGAATGTTTATCAAATGTCTCTGGCTAGAGAAAGACTTCCTAAGGTTAACAATAAAGGAATGGATCACAGTGTAAAAGATCGATCAATTTATTGGGCAAGGGATATGACCAGCATTTAAAGGAAGAAATATAAATGGATAATAACATATGAAAATTTTCACTTTACTGAGATTTGAAGACGGGCCAAAAGAATCAGATGCCATTAGTCACTTTTCATATTAGCACATTTTTAAAAAATTAATACCCAACAATAAGACAGACAAATTCATTTACTTACTGCCAACTGGGTTTAAATTAATACAAGTATTCTGGAATACAATTTGGACTTAATTTTGCATACTTAACCATGCCACTTCTACACATGATGTATATAATAAGATATAAACTACAAGGATATTCATTGCAAGGCTTTGTATAATAGCAAAAACTTGGAAGCAACCTACATGTCCAACAGTAGAGAAATGGTTAACCAAATTGTGACATATTTATATAAAAAGAAGAGTATGTGGCCATTAAAAATCATGTTTTCAATATCATGTTTCAGAAGTTTAATGACATGGAAAATTTCTACAATAAAATGTTAAATGAAAAAGTAGAACACCAATTTGAATATATAGTTCGAGCTCAACTTTTTTTTTTTTTTTAAAGACATTATTCTGTAAGTGAAGAGAACGAATCTAGTCAACAAACTGGCTGTCCTCCACCAAGAGGCTAGGCCCAAGCCTAATTCTGTTGCCACTTTCCTTCCAGTCGTTTCTAGTGAGTGAGAAACTGTATCAAGTCAGGATCCCCAAAAGCACAGAAAAAAACATAAACCGTTTTGGAATCATGGGACAGAAGGGAAAATAGATGCAAGTTCATATGATACGATTTCACCATAACAGTCTAAAATAATTATCTTTCATCAGTGTTTGGCATACAAATAGCTACTCAATAGACATTTCCCAAAGCAACCTAAAGTTTTCTTGGTTTTCTCAGCCTGAGCTGTGCAAACCCCATCCTCTGTTTGCTCTTTTTGCTGGAAACAATGCCTGTCCATTGATGGTCAATCTGCCACACCATCATTTTTGAAGAGTTTTGGAGAAAAGAAAGCTCACAGTAAATTGCAGAGGCTTTCTTTTCCTTTGTTTTCTAGCCAACTAATTATCATTAAAACGGGATGTTTTGTAGCACAATGTGCAGTATATGCCAGGCACACGTATTTTATGTTACCCTATTGGAAGGGTATAGTTGCATTGTGTTAGGTCAACGTTGATACATCTAACGTGCCTATGAAGCACCAGGAAGGAAACAGTTCTTCCATAGACAACAGATGGATGCCTAGCCTGGGGGGAAATGAATAATGGACATGGTCTTTTTATCACATGTTTTCAATCTCAACTTGACCTACTCATGCAATATACAACACACAGCTCTGTACCTTTGGCATACACTCACTTTATTAGAGGAGTAATTAAACGTTCCCAGATTACATTCCACAGGCTTGAGTCCTTTGGTCTGTCTCACACCACGTTTTGTTTAAGCTTTATCTATGATATGCTTATTCCTCAGTTATCTCACTTTGACAAAGTTTTCAGTAGGAAGGAAATTAGCAGTGTAGATTTAGGTATGATCTGAAATTTTGTGACATTCAGGTATTTCATGGATGATGTGCTTTGTACATAGTTGTTGAATAAATGATTGCATGAATGAATTTTAGAGCAATACAATAACAGGTTTAATCTATTCACTCAGGACTCCATTGGGAAGGTTTTGAGATGAATGCCAAATCAATTTATGCTCAGAAAAAGCATAAAGCTTCTTGCTCTTATGACAGTGGAGAAAGGCTTGAAAGTGGTTTGAGCTGGTTAACCTGATATTCACAATGTGCAGAATCATGTCAAAGCTGGACCATGTATTTATATTCTCTTTTTGTGACAGATTGGCATATTGTTTTAGGTTTGGTCACCCCTCCTCCATGGACTGCACATTTTCATGTAACTATTCCCCTCTCTTCAATTTCACACTATGACCAGGTTACTGTCTGTAATGTCAGAATCTTTTCACCTTCACATAGGGCATCAAGCCTTTGGTGACCAAAAAGAATCTGATAGGGTATGTATGCCCAACTATGGTGGATTTAGAGGGTACATCTTGGGATGGACATCTCAGGCTCTACTGTTGCATTAATCCTTGTGTTTACAAACAATAGAATCCCTTAATGAATTCTTAGACCATGAGGATACATTGGACTCTCTAGGCTTTCTTATTCACTGTGTTACCTCATGCATTCAGAAAATGGAAACAGAGGAACATTATGGCAAATCATGTTCCCCCAACCTCTGATGAAATGTATTTTCCTGTATCTCATTGCACAATATCCCCAACAAGTATACACACATAGCCTGATGCCTCCCCCCATCTTCCTCTCTTTCATTTCCAAAAACACAACAAGGCAAATTGGAAAGGGAAGCCACTACTTATTAACAAAGCCCTCCACATCACCTCAGGTAAATACATATTTTTTAAACTATTGACTTTTTGGAGGAGAGACTCCTATGTTTTTCCATCGAAGCTATTCTAGTATCAGTAGTGTTGGGAGAATAAGACTGGGTAGAAAAGTGGATTTGGTTCAGTCTGGGGCTCCTGGAGCTCTCAAATCATATCACATGGGCACCTGCCTCCTTCACCTATGTTTCCAAATAGGAAGTGCAATCACTCTCACAATCACCCAAATTACTCCATCACCCCAACAGCAATAATAACTAGCATTTGCTCTTGTCTCATAAATTTGATGCCAACCATGTGTCCTGACCTTATGAGGGTCAAACCACTGATCTTTTACCCATTAGTATTTAATGCTATAAATATAGAAGTTGTATTTTTAAATATTCAGTGATTCTCAATCTCTGCCTCAAAGAAGGCATGAATCCAAGTATGAAAATTGCTATCATTAGATTGCGAGCTATTAGACTGTGAGAAGAGATGAATATTTATATTCATATATATCCATATTATATATACATATATTATCATCCAAATTGCACTTCTACCTGATCCATACAGCTCTAGAGTATGAATATATTTTGTACCTAAAATAGTTTTAAAATACATACAGAGAATCGTAAATAAATCACAAAAACCCAGAGCATTCACTGCTGGCATTGTTTCTTTTCTCTTCTTTTTAACATCTTTATTGGAGTATAATTGCTTTACAATGTTATGTTAGCTTCTGCTGTATAACAAAGTGAATCAGCTATATATATACATATATCCCCATATCCCCTCCCTCTTGCATCTCCCCCCCATCCTCCCAATCCCACCCCTCTAGGTGGTCACAAAGCACCAAGCTGATCTCCCCGTGTGATGTAGCTGCTTCCCACTAGCTATCTATTTTACATTTAGTAGTGTATATGTGTCAGTGCTACTCTCTCACTTCGTCCCAGCTTACCCTTCCCCCTCCCCGTGTCCTCAAGTCCATTCTTTACGTCTGCGTCTTTATTCCTGTCCTGCCCCTAGGTTCATTAGAACCCTTTTTTTTAGATTCCATATATATGTGTTAGCATACGGTATTTGCTTCTGACTTACTTCACTCTGTATGACAGACTCTAGGTCCATCCACCTCACTACAAATAACTCAATTTCATTTCTTTTTATGGCTGAGTAATATTCCCTTGTATATATGTGCCATATCTTCTTTATCCATTCATCTGTCAATGGACACTTAGGTTGCTTCCATGTCCTGGCTATTGTAAATAAAGCTGCAATGAACATTGTGGTACATGACCCTTTTTGAACTATGGTTTTCTCAGGGTATATGCCCAGTAGTGGGATTGCTGGGTCGTATGGTAGTCCTATTTTTAGTTTTTTAAGGAACCTCCATACTGTTCTCCATAGTGGCTGTATCATTTACGTTCCCACCAACAGTGCAAGAGGGTTCCATCTCATCCACATCCTCTCCAGCATTTATCGTTTGTAGATTTTTTGATGATGGCCATTCTGACCGGTATGAGGTGATACCTCATTGTGGTTTTGATTTGCATTTCTCTAATGATTAGTGATGTTGAGCATCCTTTCATGTGTTTGTTGGCAACCTGTATGTCTTCTTAGGAGAAATATCTATTTGCTCTTCTGCCCATTTTTGGATTGGGTTGTTTGTTTTTTTGATATTGAGCTGCATGAGCTGCTTGTATATTTTGGAGATTAATCCTTTGTCAGTTGCTTCGTTTGCAAATATTTTTTCCCATTCTGAGGGTTGTCTTTTGGTCTTGTTTATGGTCTCCTTTGCTGTGCAAAAGCTTTTAAGTTTCATTAGGTCCCATTTGTTTATTTTTGTTTTTATTTTCATTACTCTAGGAGTTGGGTCAAAAAGGATCTTGCTGTGATTTATGTCATACAGTGTTCTGCCTGTGTTTTCCTCTAAGAGTTTGATAGTGTCTGGCCTTACATTTAGGTCTTTAATCCATTTTGAGTTTATTTTTATGTATGGTGCTCAGGAGTGTACTAATTTCATTCTTTTACATGTAGCTGTCCAGTTTTCCCAGCACCACTTATTGAAGAAGCTGTCTTTTCTCCATTGTATATTCTTGCCTCCTTTATCAAAAATAAGGTGACCATATGTGCATGGTTTTATCTCTGGGCTTTCTATCATGTTCCATTGATCTATATTTCTGTTTTTGTGCCAGTACCATACTGTCTTGATTACTGTAGCTTTGTAGTATAGTCTGAAGTCAGGGAGCCTGATTCCTCCAGCTCCGTTTTTCTTTCTCAACACTGCTTTTACTATTTGGGGTCTTCTGTGTTTCCATACAAATTGTGAAATTTTTTGTTCTAGTTCTGTGAAAAATGCCATTGGTAGTTTGATAGAGATTGCATTGAATCTGTACATTGCTTTGGGTAGTATATTTTCACAGTGTTGATTCTTCCAATCCAAGAACATGGTATATCTCTTCCTCCATTTGTATCTTTAATTTCTTTCATCAGTGTCTTATAGTTTTCTGCATACAGGTCTTTTGTCTCCTTAGGTAGGTTTATTCCGAGGTATTGCATTCTTTTTGTTGCAATGGTAAATGGGAGTGTTTCCTTAATTTCTCTTTCAGATTTTTCATCGTTAGTGTATAGGAATGCCAGAGATTTCTGTGCGTTAATTTTGTATCCTGCTACTTTACCAAATTCATTGATTAGCTCTAGTAGTTTTCTGGTAACATCTTTAGGATTCTCTGTGTATAGTATCGTCATCTGCAAACAGTGACAGTTTTACGTCTTCTTTTCCAATTTGGATTCATTTTACTTCTTTTTCTTCTCTGATTGCCATGGCTAAAACGTCCAAAACTATGTTGAATAATAGTGGTGAGAGTGGGCAACCTTGCCTTGTTCCTGATCTTAGAGAAAATGGTTTCCGTTTTTCACCATTGAGAATGATGTTGGCTGTGGGTTTGTCGTATATGGCCTTTATTATGTTGAGGAAGTTTCCCTCTATGCCTACTTTCTGGAGACTTTTTATCATAAAAGGGTGTTGAATATTGTCGAAGCTTTTTCTGTATCTACTGAGATGATCATATGGTTTTCATCCTTCAGTTTGTTGATATGGTGTATCACATTGATTGCTTTTCGTATATTGAAGAATCCTTTCATTCCTGGGATAAACCCCACTTGATCATGGTGTATGATCCTTTTAATGTGCTGTTGGATTCTGTTTGCTTGTATTTTGTTGAGGATATTTGCACCTATGTTCATCAGTAATATTGGCCTGCAGTTTTTTTTGTGTGTGACATCTTTGTCTGGTTTTGGTGTAAGGGTGATGGTGGCCTCGTAGAATGAGTTTGGGAGTGTTCCTCCCTCTGCTATATTTTGGAAGCGTTTGAGAAGGGTAGGTGTTAGCTCTTCTCTAAATGTTGGATAGAATTCGCCTGTGAAGCCATCTGATCCTGGGCTTTTGTTTGTTGGAAGCTTCTTAATGACAGTTTCAATTTCAGTGCTTGTGATTGGTCTGTTCATATTTCCTGTTTCTTCCTGGTTCAGTCTCGGGAGGTTGTGCATTTCTAAGAATTTGTCCATTTCTTCCAGGTTGTCCATTTTATTGGCATAGAGTTGCTTGTAGTAATCTCTCATAATCCTTTGTATTTCTGCAGTGTCAGTTGTTACTTCTCCTTTTTCATTTCAAATTCTGTTGATTTGAGTCTTCTCCCTTTTTTTCTTGATGAGTCTGGCTAATGGTTTATCAATTTGGTTTATCTTCTCACAGAACCAGCTATTAGTTTTATTGGTCTTTGCCTTTGTTTCTATCATTTCTTTTTCATGTATTTCTGATGTGATCTTTATGATTTCTTTCCATCTGCTAACTTTGGGTTTCTTTTTTGTTCTTCTTTCTCTAATTGCTTCAGGTGTAAGGTTAGGTTGTTTATTTGAGATGTTTCTTCTTTCTTGAGGTAGGATTGTATTGCTATAAACTTTCCTCTTAGAACTGCTTTTGCTGCATCCCGTAGGTTTTGGGTCATCGTGTTTTCATTGGCATTTGTCTCTAGGTATTTTTTGATTTCCTCTTTGATTTCTTCAGTGATCTCTTGGTTATTTAGTAGTGTATTGTTTAGCCTCCATGTGTTTGTATTTTTTACAAATTTTTTCCTGTAACTGATATCTAGTCTCATAGCATTGTGGTTGGAAAAGGTACTTGATACAATTTCAATTTTCTTAAATTTACCAAGGCTTGATTTGTGACCCAAGATATGATCTATCCTGAAGAATGCTCCATGAGTACTTGAGAAGAAAGTGTATTCTGTTGTTTTTGGATGGAATGTCCTATAAATATCAATGAAGTCCCTCTTGTTTAATGTGTCATTTAAAGCTTGTGTTTCCTTATTTATTTCATTTTGGATGATCTGTCCATTGGTGAAAGTGGGGTGTTAAAGTCCCCTACTATGATTGTGTTCCTGTCGATTTCCCCTTTTATGACTGTTAGCATTTGCCTTATGTATTGTGGTGCTCCTGTGTTGGGTGCATAAATATTTACAATTGTTGTATCTTCTTCTTGGATTGATCCCTTGATCATTATGTAGAGTCCTTCTTTGTCTCTTGTAATAGTCTTTATCTTAAAGTCTATTTTCTCTGATATGAGAATTGCTACTCCAGCTCTCTTTGATTTCCATTTGCATGGAATATCTTTTTCCGTCCCCTCACTTTCAGTCTGTATGTGTCCCTAGGTCTGAAGTGGGTCTCTTGTAGACAGCGTATATACGGGTCTTGTTTTTGTATCCATTCTGCCAGTCTATGTCTTTTGGTTGGAGCATTTAATCCATTTTCATTTAAGGTAATTATCGATATGTATGTTCCTATTACCATTTTCTTAATTGTTTTGGGTTTGTTTTTGCAGGCCTTTTCCTCCTCTTGTGTTTCCTGCTTAGAAAAGTTCCTTTAGCATTTGTTGTAAATCTGGTTTGGTGGTGCTGAATTCTCTTAACTTTTGCTTGTCTGTAAGGTTTTTAATTTCTCCATCAAGCCTGAATGAGATCCTTGCTGAATAGAGTAATCTTGGTTGTAGTTTTTTCCCTTTCTTCACTTTAAATATGTCCTGCCGCTTCCTTCTGGCTTGCAGAGTTTGAGCTGAAAGATCAGCTCTTAACCTTGTGGGGATTCTCTTGTATGTTATTTGTTGCTTTTCCCCTGCTGCTTTTAATATTTTTTCTTTGTATTTAATTTTTGATAGTTTGATTAATATGTGTCTTGACCTGTTTCTACTTGGATTTATCCTGTATGGGACTCTCTGTGCTTCCTGGACTTGATTGACTATTTCCTTTCCCATGTTAGGGGGAAGTTTTCAACTATAATCTCCTCAAATATTTTCTCAGTCCCTTTCTTTTTCTCTCTTCTTCTGAGACCCCTTTAAGTTGAATGTTGGTGCATTTAATGTTGTCCCAGAGGTCTCTGAGACCCGTCCTCAATCTTTTAATTCTTTTTCCTTTATTCCGCTCTGTGGTATTTCCACTATTTTATCTTCCAGGTCAGTTATCCTTTCTTCTGCCTCAGTTATTCTGCTACTGATTCCCTCTAGAGAATTTTTCATTTCATTTATTGTGTTGTTCATCATTGTTTGTTTGCTCTTTAGTTCTTCTATGTCCTTTTTAAACGTTTCTTGTATTTTCTCCATTCTATTTCCAAGATTTTGGATCATCTTTACTATCATTATTCTGAATTCTTTTTCAGGTAGACTGCCTATTTCCTCTTCATTTGTTTGGTCTGGTGGGTTTTTACCTTGCTCCTTAATGTGCTGTGTATTTCTCTGTCTTGTCATTTTGGTTAACTTACTGTGTTTGGGGTCTCCTTTTCACAGGCTGCAGGTTCGTAGTTCCCGTTGTTTTTGGTGTCTGCCCCCAGTGGCTAAGGTTGGTTCAGTGAGTTGTGTAGGCTTCCTGGTGGAGGGGACTGGTGCCTGTGTTCGGGTGGATGGGGCTGGATCTTGTCTTTCTGGTGGGCAGGACCGCATCCGGTGGTGTGCTTTGGGGTGTCTGTGAGCTTATTATGATTTTAGGCAGCCTCTCTGCTAATGGGTGGGGTTGTGTTCCTGTCTTGCTAGTTGTTTGGCATGGGGCATCCAGCACTGGAGCTTGCTGGCCATTGGGTGGAGGTGGGTCTTAGCATTGAGGCGGAGTTCTCTGGGAGAGCTCTCGCTGATTGATATTATGGGAGGCCAAGAGGTTTCTGGTGTCCAATGTCCTGAACTCGGCTCTGCCACCTCAGAGGCTCCGGCCTGACACCAGGCCAGAGCACCGAGACCCTGTCAGCCACACAGCTTGGAAGAAAAAGGGGAAAAAAAAGAAAGAAAAAGAAAGAAACATTAAAAATAATTTTAAAATTCTTTTAATTATTAAAATAAAAAATAAAAAAAAGAAAAGAGCAACCAAACCAATAAACAAATCCACCAATGATAACAAGCACTAAAAACTAAATTAAGATAAACATAAAAAAGCAGAAACAAATCAGTCACAGACCGCAAACCCCAAGCCTACAGTTGCTCCCGAAGTCCACCGCCTCAATTTTGGGACAATTCATTGTCTATTCAGGTATTCCACATATGCAAGTACATCAAGTTGATTATGGGGATTTAATCTGCTGCCTCTGAGGCTGCCTGGAGAAATGTCCCTTTCTGTTCTTTGTTCGCACAGCTCCTGGGGTTCAGCTTTGGTTTTGGCCCCATCTCTGCGTGTACATTGCCCTCAGGCATCTGTTCCCTGCCCAGACAGGAGGGGGTTAAAGCAGCAGCTGATGAGGGTGCTCTTGCTCATTCAGACCAGGGAGAGGGAGGGGTACGGTAGTCATAATTGGAATGTGGGGCGAGCCTGCAGCGACAGAGGCTGCCGTGACTTTGTAAAAGCCTGAGGCATGCTGTGTGTTTCTCCAGGGAAGTTGTCCCTGGATCACGGAACCCTGACATAGGCGGGCTGCACAGGCTCCTGGGGTGGGGGTGTGTGGATAGTGACCTGTGCTCGCACACAGGCTTCTTGGTGGCAGCAGCAGCAGCCTTAGCGTTTCATGCCCGTCTCTGGTGTCCGCGCTGATAGCCGCGCGGCCATGGCTCGCGGCTGTCTTTGAAGCTCATTTAGGTGGTGTTCTGAATCTCCTCTCCTCGCGTACTGCAAAACAATGATTTCTTGCCTCTTAGGCAGTTCCATACTTTTTCCCAGATTCCCTCCCAGTTAGATGTGGTGCGCTAGCCTCCTTCAGGACTTCAGCCCCAGTCCTCTCCCTGGGGTCTGACCTCTGAAGCCCGAGCCTCAGCTCCCAGCCCCCACCCTCCCTGGTGGGTGAGCCGACAAGTCGTCTCTCAGGCTGGTGAGTGATCGTTGGCAGTGATCCTCTGTGCGGTAATCTCTCCACTTTGCCCTCTGCACCCCTGTCGCTGTGCTCTCCTCCATGGCTCCGAAGCTTCCTCCCCACCCACCCCCCCCATCCTCGCCAGTGAAGGGTCTTCCTGGTGTGTGGAAACCTTTCCTCCTTCACAGCTCCCTCCCAGATGTGCAGGTCCCGTCCCTATTCTTTTGTCTCTGTTTTTTCTCTTTTGCCCTACCCAGGTACGTGGGGAGTTTCTTGCCTTTGGGGAAGTCTGAGGTCTTCTGCCAGCATTCAGTAGGTGTTCTGTAGGAGTTGTTCCACATGTAGATGTATTTTTGATGTATTTGTGGGGAGGAAGGTGATCTCCACGTCTTACTCCTACGCCATCTTGAAGGTCCCCCACTGCCATTGTTTCTAGTGTCATTTACTCATAAACAATGTTGGAGGTTGACATTTCGAAAATACAAGTGTTGGCCTTTCAGGATTGCTTCTACTTATAATTATCGCATATACATAGGTACCAATTAGGTACCAAAAAAATTTAAAGAGAGAGAGACAAAGAGAAGGAAGGGAGGGAGCGAGGGAGAGGGAGAGAGGAAGGGACGAAATATAGAGTAATTCTCTTTTGTGTACGCCAAGAGCTGGATTTGGGCCGTCAACCAGTGTTTATCCTGCCTTCCAAAAGCTTCAGTGTCCGTTCCCCAGTTCATTTTGACTTGAAAGTTTATTTTCTCACACCAGATGCTACCAAGAAAGTTGCAGGTTGATGTGAATCCTGTCATCACTTCATTTACTGCTGCAAGGCTAGGTTTTTGTATGTGGTATGTCTCTTGAATCCAGTGGGCAGTGAGTGGTGGTATGGGGTACCAATAGCATTCCTGGAGTGAGTGGTAATGCCAGCTGACCTTAGTGTGTAGGACCACCAAGGCACAAGCCTTTTTTCTGAGCTGGGACAATCCTCTGTGAATGGTACCATCATTCTCATATCTGATAGCTTTAACACTGAATACTTAAATGCTAGCAATGCAATGGTAGCCATCATATTATAATCTAATTTGTAAATGTCTTCTAAGTCCCAAACCAATCTGTATGCAAACCAGTGGCATCTAAGTAATAAGCCCTTTATCTAGGAATGTTTTATCTTTACATTTTTAGCTGAATTGTGATCCATAGCACAAACTAAATGGATTTTTTAATGGTATCTTTAAAAGGATGCCCAAATAATGCATCACTCAGATATATCTCTGAATAGAGAAAATATCTCTCTCTTTCTTTCTCACCTCTCAGTGATATTATTGCATTATAAGGCACTTTGAGCTTATGGCTGGTTGGTTCAGTGCACTCATTCTGTGGTGTTAATGAGGCCAAGGTTATGGAGGCCAGTTAGCTTTTGCTCTGTGTACTGACCATAGACTACCCGGAATCACTCAAGAAACACTAGCACAGATGAGAAAGATCCCATGGCAAAACCTCAACATTTCTCACGGTCCATCCTCCCCATGGGACAGGCAGAATGTGTTCCTTGGGTATGATCTTAGGGAGGAAATGAGTAGGAGCCTGGGAGGCCCCAACATCTACCTCTGAACAAAGCAGGCCTGACATTTAGGCGTTAACTTTGCATTATAATCCCCTGTCATACCATTGATTTGCTGTGTAACCTTCATCACTAAAGCAGAGATAATAGGATAGAATGAAATGCGCTTACCTCCCGGGGATGTTGTGTGAATTAGCAAATTAACGAGTGTAAGTAAGTGCTGGTAGTTGTCATTATTTCTAGGGACCTAGTGTCTCATTCTAAATAGAGAATCTAAGTGCATTATGCTTTTGTCAGAAAGGGATTTTTCACCGGCATCAGTTGCATTTAAGCTGAGCATAAAACAGAGGTGATAATAACATAGTAGTGATCATCACAATGCAGAGCTGTAAACCTTTTTCCTATTAAAGCTAAAACTATTTTCAGCAACTTTCAGTGCTTTTAAACTTTGCTTTCCAAGCTTTGTGCCAACAGTTCTCTCTACAGTGATTATTTTTCCTGTGACGGGTGAGGGGAATGGGACCTATTCATTATTCAGTCCCATAATGACTATATAATGTATTGAATTTGTTTACATCACATAATCAGGCAAAGACTTGGTAGCTGATTTGATTGCCATATATTGCAATCACTGTAAAAAATAAAAACTCTTTTTTGCTCTGCCCACGCTGGTGTGCTCTAGAGATAGCCAACATACAGATTGAAAGCTCATGGGGAATTGAAGTGCTTTCCAACAAAAGGCACTGTACATAGAGCCTTTCAATTTAACATCTTTACCAAGGAATTTTGTTGTCGCCTGCTATTTCCAAGGGGACTGTGCTTGAGCGAATTCTTCCATTTCTTTTATCACTCTGACTTCACTTACTTACCAAGAAAAGTCATTTAATGCTGATTGATTGATGATTGCAAACTCTTGAACTCAGCCTGGGAGCTGCAGCATGAACTCCTCAGATCTTGGCTCCTTGTTACTTATTTACATATTCATTTGAAGTGATTTTTCAGGACTGTTTGAAAACCTCTCTCAACCTGACATCCCGTAACAAACAGCTGGGATCTAAAGCTCACCATGTTTTTGGTTCTTTTTCTCTTTGTCTTCTTACAGATAACAGACGAGTACCTTTGGAAAGGTCACGCTCTCGCCACAATGGAGCTATCTCATCTAAGTGATTCCTGATGGATGCCAAAGAATACGAAAATACTTCTTAAGTAAACAAAATCATACATTTTGGGAAGAACAAAACAAACATGCACTCAAGGGATGGAGAGGAAATAAGTACATTTCTGCAAAGATCAAGCTAAGCTGGATGCAATAGCGTGCATATGTAAAGCTATTGCAAGACTCCTCCCACAATTATACTAATATGAACACAATTAATTACCAGAATTATAAAACATGCGTTCCCTTTTAGTGTAAAGATGTGTATTATTTGTTACTGTGTGTGGCCTGACCGTGATGATGAAAAGTGTAAGAAATTGAAGAGTTCCAAAGACTTTCAAAACCATTCAGTCTGTCAAAAATGTATAACAAACAAACATTACTCAAATTTGAAGTCACCCCCCCCCCCAAAAAAAAAGAAAAAAGAGAAGAAAAAGAATAGAAAGAAGTAGTCAGTGTCTACTTCTGATTCCTGTTATATAGAAAAGGAAAAGGCCAGTGAAAATGTGCGTGTTAATGGTTTGGAAAGGCACTGATATTGCACACTCTATAAAAGAAGCCATTTTTTGGAAACTCAGAAAAAGTACTGCTTCACCCCCCGTCAGGTTACTTAGAATCTTATCTCAAGTGAAAGTTGATGGATTCATCTGCTTCGGCTGAAATTAAACTTATCATTAATCTAGAGTTTCAGCATGATATTGCAGGCACTTATCAATCATTGCTAAAAATAAGCCAAAAAGTTTAACAGAAGCAGTTAGAGAAAGTGATTTAAACTTTATTTAAAGAGGTATTTTCTAATTATGCACATATATCTACTTTATACAAATACTTTATATGGCTGTTTTTGAGAAAAACCTCACATTGTAATGTTTATGCTGGGGCTGAACCTGCAAATTCTGTTACCTTTATTCAGATTTTTAAAGGTAAATACTGCTCTCTATTCTCCATGGTTTATTTCTTCTCTCTATTGCTTCTTTCTCCCACAACCCCCTTGAAGGCAGGGAATAGAGTTCTAGGAGACCTGAGGGGAAAAAGATTCCTCTCCGCAGGAGGCAGCAGAAAACTGTCCGAAAGGTCAGTTGTTTTATCTGCCTTTCTACTCCCCTTTCCAGTTCCTCCATGGTGATCTGAAGAAGAAAAAGAAATTATATGTATGTATCTGTATATATGTGTATATATTTATATCTCCTGCTACAATAATTCCACATCCCAGTGACTAAGTGAACTTCTCAATCATCATCATACTTATTTACCTTATATTAACAAATTCAAATGATGCTGCCAAAACAACTCTAGGAGGAAAAAACAGGCTCTACATTTTTCTTAAATAGATGAGGGAGAAAAAGTTATACTTAACTAACTGTCTATTATTTTTAAAAATGCATTGTAATAATGTGGTACAACTTCTCTGGACTAATCCATGCAGATGATTGTGATTATTGTAAAAGATGATTTCTTATATGTATATTTCTTATAAAGAAAATCCTATTTCTACTTCCTCCAAAGCACATTATAGACATTCAGAAAGAACAAGTGACTGGCTTGGCAAGTCACTCCCTGAGATAACGTAACCAAGTGACCAATAGCTCACAGTTTCCTTTTTATAGACGTACAGTGATTCAAACTGCTGCCTTTTCCTCCAGTACATTCTTACTTGGGTCTTATCCTTTACAAAGCTCTGAAGCTGCTACAATAGAGAAATCAAAAGCAGTAACAGGATCTGAGATTTTACAATTTTATCCTATCTTAAGGCACACACATATGCACACACACAAACAAACAAGTTTAAGGGACATGTCAATTTCACACACTGTTTTTTTAACAATAACAACAACAACAAAGATTTAGGTTCTACTAATTTATGTAAATACTTAATGTACGTATTTTTAACTTCACAAAGTCTTTTCTGAAATCTTCATGGTATGGCTTCTTTGAGTCTTTTGATAGCTTTTCAGACTGTAGGAAATGATATTTTGAAATATTCACCCTGACTAATATTTAGGGCCATTTGCCATATTATCAGGCTGGTCAAGGTGGACATACTGATGCATATCATCACCTTTTCCAGATGTGAACTTGCCTTATTTTTTAGTTTGTGGGAAAAAAAAGTACTATTATTGATAAATTATATATTTGTATTTAGAATAATTCCACATGCGTTTCACAAACATTATGAGACCGTTCAGGGTCTTTCACGAAGCTCTGATAACTCAATTAAAGGGTTTGCTTCCCAGATTTATAATGGTCCTGCTCTAGCCATTTGCAGTTTTGTTTTAGATTGAAAATTATCACCAGAAAAAAGTACATAGTGACATTTTTAGTATAGAACCAAATTATACTAAAGTCTTTTGTTGGGTTTATTACTGCCACACATGAGAAGCACCAATTTATGCAGATTTTCTTCAGAATGTTTTTTATAAGAAGAAGTGCAAAACCCTTTAAAATGTTTACTAGTTGTATTAGTTTCCTTTGGCTGCTATAACAAATTACTACAAACTTGGTGACCTAACATATCAGAAATTTATTCTTTCATGGTTGTGGTGGCCAGATGTCCAAAATCAAGGGCCATGCTCCCTCCAGAGGCTCTAGAAGAAACTCTTCCCTTGCCTCTTCCAGCTTCGGGTAGCTATTGGCATTCTTTGGGTTATGGCCACATCTCTCTCTGCTCTGTCTTCACATCACCTTCTCCTCTGTGTATTTAATCTCCCTATGCCTCTCTCTTATAAGGACACTTTTGTTGGAATTTAGGGCCCACCTAGATAATCCAGGATAATTTCATGTGAAGACCCTAAACTTAATTACATCTGTAAGACCCTTTTTCCAAAAACGTAACATTCATAGGTTCTGGGGATTAGGGTGTGGACATATCTTTTTGGAGGTGACCTTTAGCCCATGACAGTCTGCCCTTTGGACACCCAAATTTATGTCTGTCCCATGTGCAAAGTATATTCACCCTATCCCAACATTCCCAAAAGTCTCAACCCTAAGTCTAAAATCTCATCCAAACATCTTCAGTTCAAAAGTCCCAAATCTCACCTAGATCATCTAAATCAGCTATAGGTGAAAACCCTGGGACAAAATTCCTTTGTGTCTGTGAATCAGTGAAACAAGACATCAACAGGGCCCCTGCTTCCAGAATACAGTGGTGGGACAGGCATATGATAATAGTTATAGACATTCCTATTCCAAAAGGGAGAAAATGGAACATAGAAAGGAGTCACCTGTCCTGATGATTTTCAGAATTTGGCCAGGCAGAATCCCCTTAGGTTTCAAGGCTTGACAATAATCCTCCTTGTCTCAGGGCTGCACCCTTTAGGCCTGCAGCTCTGGCCTCTTGGCCCGTGGATCAAGTCTCTGCCTCTGTGCCCATGGCTTGTACTTCTGCCTCTAAACCTGCAGCTCTGCCCTAGGGTTGATCTTTTCTATCGAAGGGTATCACCTCTTTGCAGCTTTATCAGCCTACTTCCTGCCTGTAAAGTTTTGGTAGTCTGACCGCCTTCTCTCATTTTGTCCTGTCTCTGTCCCTTTCAGGCCAAGCTGGAACTGTTTCTGCTGGTGTAACTTTCTCAAAAACTTCGTGGGCTCCCCATGTATATCATATTGATTTACTAGTGAGACAAGAGAGTCCTCACAGATCTTTGCCAGATAACACCACCTCTGTTCCTGGCTTCTACTGAGATGATTGAGTGGATCAGTGAGTCAATGCCTAATCTCTACAGCACTAGCCAAAGGTTATCCAGCCTTGGCTTTATCTCCAGAGCACACTATCCTAACAGTGAATCTTCATTTTAGCATCTTTTGCAATCTGAATAGGCTCAGAATTTCCTGAATCATCAAGTGCTGGGTCCCTTCTGCTTAACAGTTCTTTCTTCAATTTATCCCTTTCCTCTTATATTTTACTCTAAGCTCAAGAAAAAACTAGGCCATACCTCCAATGCTTTGCTCTCAAATTTCCTCAGCTAAATATCCGAATTCATCACTTACAGATCTACTTTCCACACAACAGTTGGAGACAATTTGGATAAGCTTTTTGCCGCTATATAACAAGGATCACCTTTCCTCTAGTTTTCAATAAAATGTTCCTCAGTTCCTTCTGAGCCCTCTCGAGATGCGCCTTTAACATTCCTATTCTTCCCGACAGTCTGTTTAAGGCAGTCCATGCTTTTTCTATCACATACGTCAAAATTCTTCCAGCCTCTACACGTGATCTAATTCCAAAGCCACTTCTACATTTTTAGGTATTTGTTACAGCAGTCCCTGACTTCCTGGTACCAAAATCTGTAGTTTGTTGCTGTGGTTGCTGTAACAGAGTACTCCAAACATGTTCACTTAAAACAACAGGCATTCATTCTCTTACTGTTTTGGAGGCCAGAAGTGGTAAATTGAGGTATTAGCAGGGCTGTACTCCCTCTGGAGGCTCTAGGAGAAAACCTGTTCCTTGCCTCTCCCAGTTTCTTGTGACTGTCATCATTCCTCGGCTTGTGGCCAAATCTCTTTCTGCTCTGTCTTCATATCACCTTTCCCTCTGTATGTCTAGTCTACCTCTGCCTCCCGCTTATAAAGACACTTGTGAAGGCATTTAAGGCCCACTGGTTTATCCATGATAATCTCCTCATTTCAAGATCCTTAACTTAATTACATCTGTGAAGACCCTTTTCCCAACTAAGTTAACGTCACGGGTTCTGAGAATTAGGACATGGACGTATCTTTGGGGAGCCACCTTTCAGCTCACAACACTAGTCATGGCACATAAATGTACTTTTCACATTTTGAAATGCATCCTTGGTGCTCAAGCCAAATTCAAGGTTGTCGCTAAGAGCTATTGTATGCACAGGCTACTGCATGCTTTGATGTTAAATGGCTGAACAGGCTATTCTAAAATTCAGTTGATACTTTTGTTACTGTGGCCAATTAGCTTGAAAAAATAATTGGTTCCAACTTTGAGCTCTGGTGTATCTTCTCTGCCCCTTTTATGGAGTCTTTGACCAAATGTTTTCTATGATTAATAATGTAGGTATAAAACTACCTCTGATACAGAAGCTTTCTTTACAAGTTTATTTTAGATATTGTGAATCCCTCACCTGAAAGGAGAGGTGACAGCAAAACCTGTTTGAATGGATATTGAGGGAGATTGTGCCCATACCAAGACACTCAGAAGAAGTATTTCAGTAGCAGTAGAACGGTGGATTCATGTTCTCATTTTGCCTCGGCATAAACACCTGTCTCTGCAGGACCAAGGATGACTTGCAATCTGTCTGTAATGCATACTTACTTATTCAATAAAGTTAAGGTTACATTAAATGTTGTGCTGCCTATGATAATTAATACTAAGGATGGGTGAAAAGGCACAAACTGAATAAGTATAAAGATGGAATGTAAGAACATTCTGGAAGGAGAAGCTTCAACTTAACAGAAGTACAAAAGTATTTCTATAAGGACCTGGTCAGGTGGAAATCATGGGATATATTCAAAGACACGCCCACCTGTGGGAATCATAAGATTTTTCTTTAAGTAATCTTTAGCACTTCTTGCCAGAGTAGTGGAGAGATGTTTGCACAACTTACTTAAAAGTCCAGAAAAGCCAGAAGGGTGATTTACATCCTCCAGAGAAACTGTTTCTACAGAAAAGGGTTTTTTACCATGATTATACAATGAAAGTAAATGGGCTTCAAATGCTCAGAGGGGTTAAAATCTGGAATTAGTCATAAAGGATTTTAGATACTTATTCTCTGGAGGGCTTTCAAAAGAATCTCTCATCATAGGTGGGCTGACTTGAAGATGGAGGGTTGGACAAGGTAATAACCAGGTCTGTAAATGATATGGTCCAAAGAACCTGGCAAGACCATTGTTTCCCTTGGAATGGTTTGCTCCAGGAATCAAAAAAAATTGGCTTTTTCTCCCCCAGAGACCCAAGTAGGCAAACTCCTTTGTAGGGAGTCTGAAAACCTTAGTATCCACAACTAGGGCAATTCGAGCTTAATGCCAAGAGCTCAAAGGAAAATGGAAATCTGGAAATTGATATATATGCAATGCATGTAACATGGTGTATAGTTTTGATTTATAGTAAAAAGAAAGCTATAGCCAAAGATCCCATTTGCAGACTGAATTTATTTAGATGTCTGGAGTCCCAATAGCCACAAATAAAATATTATTATAGTTAGTATCCACTGCAGGGAAAAACAACTTGCAAATTCATGAACTGTACAAATCACAACTTTGTTCCTAGTTCTTGGAGATTAGCCAGCGTTCAGACTTTAGCCATGATGACCTTATATCTTGGCTAATAGAAGTTCAGCCAGTATTTTTACCTATATTTTGGCTAAGAAGGTGCAGACAATATTTTCACCTTTTGATGTGTATGAGCAAAGCACAAGGGCTCTTATCATATTATTAGAAATATTAATAATAAACCTTCGACTTCTCTACTTCGCTAAAGGCTCCAGTGTGGGTATTCTAATCACCGAGTGCCCGTTCAGTGGACATTACTTTTCAGGACACCATTATGAATTAAACACAGCTCCTGCCTTCAGGGATCTCACAGTCTAATGGGAGATGGCACATGTACAAAAAGAACTGTAATTCAAAGTGGAAAGCATGTGATCAGTGTCATAAGAGTGGTACAGATAAGGCCTAGGGGAGTTCAGAAAAAACAGTTGACTTAGTTTTAGAGAGGTGAGGTGAGGTGGGTATTGAGGTGGAAAGCAGGTGTCAGTATAGATTTTTTGGCACTGGTGGCATTTGAAATGAAATTTAAAGGGTAAGTAGGTTTGGACATGTCAAGTTTTTATTCAGTCAAAATTTAATGAGCACCTACTGTGTGCCAACCACAATGCTAGGCTCTGAGACCACAACAGTGAACTGGACAGATGTGGGCCCTATTCTCATGGAACTTAACGTCTTTTTGAGGAGGGAGGGAAGGCATGAGCAGAAGTACAAGCAAGGAATATGGAGCAATTCGGTTGGACTAGAACTTAAGGTTCCATGAAAGGCAGCAGTGGTTGTGTGGTTTGGGCTTGATTTTATAAATGTTGGGGAATACTGAGGGATTTTGAGGAAAGAAACGACATGGAGCACTTAAGGAAGATGGTGATGGAAGCTCTGTGTAAGACAGATGGGAGAGGTCACAGAAGGCCGACTTTGTTGGAGGCAATTGCAATAATTGTTTATTTTGCTATAATACTTTTGATAATTAATGAAGGCCCGAACTAGGATATCATCAGTGGGACAGATCCAAGTAGCATCTAAATAACTGACATATGGGAACATATGTATATGTATAACTGATTCACTTTGTTATAAAGCAGAAACTAACACACCATTGTAAAGCAATTATACTCCAATAAAGATGTTTATAAATAAATAAATAAATAAATAAATAAATAAATAACTGACAAATCAATTAGGTGTTGAGGGTGTGAGGAGAGGAAAGATTCAAATCTGACACCAAGGTTTCAGGCCTGAGTGACTGATGGGCTACTTTCAACAGAAAAAATTGAACACAAGAAGAAGAGCTCATCATTGCAGTGATGCCATGGATGTGTACAGCTGCAGCTCTGACACTTGATACGATCCTACTGTCTGTGTTGTTGAATGGCTCAAACAAAGCTTGTGTACAAGTAGCATCAAGTCATGAAGACATAGAGCAGGCAGGAAAAAACGATTCCACACAAGAGCGTATTTAGTGATACTGTAGTGATTATGGTAATAAGGACCAGGGTAACCTCTCTAGGCTGTGTTCTTTTTCTTTCCTTTTCTTCTTTTCCCCTTTCTCTTTCCCTTTCCAGTCCCTTCTCTTTTGTTTTCTTCTCAATAATACTGAAAGTCAAAACACTGAATGGCTGTTCGAAGAAAGGAAAAACTGACAAAGATTGAGTGGACATTAAAATGTACTGATTCAGTTTTGGTCCCATACTGACAGGAAAGAAAGGCATTTAGATGAAGCATAATTCATGGGAAAAGCTTTAATTAGTTCATAGCTAGGACTTCTTAAGTGTCTGGTTAATATTTTAAGTCATACATTTAAGAGGTTTTTGAACAACCATTACTCTCTAAAATAACAGCAAATTCTCCTGTTTTACTGTTTTCTCAGGAATCTCTCAGACTTTCAAACTCTACTCAGGTCTATTCCCTTTATGCTAAATACCTTTCTACTCTAACAACCATAAGGCTTCCCTCCTCAGCACGTTCAGCTGCTGGGTACATGTGACACTGAATGGTTTTATTTTAGCTAATATTTTTTTGTTCTGGAAGGGGACCTGGTTTCTGAATCTGCTGCATCTCCCCCCCCACCCCACAAATACCTTGTGTTATTGTCCCTTTGTTTTCCTACAAAAACCTGCATATCACAATGGGAATTACATTGAACATAACCAAATCCTAAGAACTTTCTCTTTCAGCAGTTTTTGGAAACCTGTGATACATAATGGCAGAGTGACCTAGACTTGCTGACAAAAATCAAGTAATGAGTATTTTACCCGGCTGAACAGCTGAACGACTGGTAACGCTTATGGTGGTGCTTGGAGGAGGGAGGGAAGGGAGATGAAAGAGGTCAGGGATAAGGCCTCCTTAGCAGAACTCAGTATAATGATAAAAATCAAGGCATCTGTTAGTTGTCAATGACCTTTCAACTCCAGAGCATCTGGGATAAAAATCTGACTTGCTGTGACCTTGTATTGTGTGGTGCTTTGTACTTTCGAAAGGACTTTCACTTTTCACATCCATTATTCCATCAGCTCGTTTCCTCTCAGTCTGCAAGCATCCTCAGGTCTCCTCTATCTGATTAAACAACAACAGCAACCTTCCCGTGAATCTTCTCTCCTTCAAGGCTACCACTGATCACCTAATTGCCAAATCCTACGAATTCCCCTTTATCCTCATCCTGCTTACTTTTTGCCAGCTTGGCACAAAATACACCTAGCCTTGTCTTCTCCCACTACTCAGAAAATTCTTCACTCCCATTTATTAATGGTTGTCTTCACATATTTACTAATATGTAAATATTCACATATTTAGGGGTCACATGACCCCTAAATACAGGCAGTATCTCCAGTGTTCGTTTGTACTGTCCCCACCATCAGGGTCGTGGTAGCCATATCCATGGCTTTGACAATTTCCCATGAGCAGGTAACTGAGATCTCGCCAGAGCCCCAGAACCGCCCTCCCTCTGTAAAAGATAGCTCACACGCTAAACTCAGTATACTCCCAACCAAATATGTTCTTCTCCAGCAAGCTGATCCTTCTCTCCAGGTTGCCCGTGTCATTACGGGCACTACACTTCTCCCAATCTCTAAGGCTAGAAACACCAGAAGCATCTTTGTATTATTCCTTCTCCCCTAATATCCAGTCAGGGACAGAAGTTGGTCTCCCTGTTTTCGGTGTTTTAGCTCTTCAACCCGTCCTTCGCACTGCTAGAGATTGCTTCCTAAAATGCCATTCTTGATCCACTTCAAAAATTTTGATTGTTCCCCTTAATTAACAAAACTAGTACAGGCATCAAAGTTTCCAGGAGCAGACCCGAACATAACTTCCAAGCCCCTTTGCCATCCCTCCAGCCATGCTGCGCTGGATTTATCATTGGAGCCTGCCAGTGATAAACAAACATATGATTACATCCCCAAACACGTATATACATTCATGCCATTTTATGTACATGCACTTTACTCTGACTGGTATGACCTCACTGCCCAACTTCACCCTTTTTCTCCTATTAATCCTTCAAGGACCGGTGCTGCCTTTCTGAAGCCTTCCTTAATTCTCCTTTCCTCATTAAAATAAATTGTGTAATCTAGGCTCCCGTAGCAATTTGTTCATACTCCTATTATGGCCCTTATTTCATTCTGCCTTCTACTAGAGTTAGTTGTCTGTGTCCTTGACGAAAGTGTAGGTTTCTTGATGGCCATGGCTGTCTCATTCATCTCTGGGCCTTTACACAAAGCAATTGCTCAATGAATTAATGTGTAGTGTCAAGTCTCAGTGAATTAAACAAATGAAAAGGAATGTTTGGTACAGGTAATGGAAAATCATAGCTAATTTCCTCATCCAGGTGAGAACGCAGCCTTCATCATTGTCCTGGGATCTGAGGGCCTGCCTAAGGTCAGCGTTGAGGACAAGCCTCCCGAACTGTGGATGACTGGAAGTTGATTTCAGAGGAGCACTTCAGGAGCTGATGACTGATTGAAGACAAGGAGGAAGGCTTTTTCCTCCAAGGTCAAGCTTTTAACAAGTATCTGCAGTGTACACTGAGGGATTTGGCTGTACTCCAATTATGCTAATATGTTTTATGTATGGGCCTCCAGCATCCAGGAACCGCCTCCCTAAACAATTTAATAAGTGTAAATATCAAGGCAGAGTTGTAAATGTGGAACTTATTTGTAACGTACCAACCTTGTTATTATCAAATGTCATGGGATATAAGTCACGGCAATTATGCTGCCTGCTTTTTATTACGTTTATTTTACTTTTTAAAAGTGCAGTATATCCCCATAAGCTTCCCCTCTCCTGCCCTGCCTAAGGAACCTGCCCTGGCTGTGTGTTCTGGAGGGTCACAGGATTAATGAGCTCCCCCGGAGGAAAGGGTCATTGACTCCACCCACTGACACGTAGCCTCGACCTCAGGCTTCACTGCAGCTTTCCTTAACTCAAGCTGTGGGACCTAGTGGGTTTCTCAATACAAGAGATTTCATGATGATATAAAATACACAACTGTTGCTTCCTCCTCCCTCCTGCCACCTGAGCATGTGTGTATGTCCCTGTCACGAAGAGGCTGGCAGTATTGCACAAAGCCTTCAAATTCTTGATTGCCAGCTTGGTGTGATACACTCCAGAGCCACCTCTTAAGTGGTCTCTTGGCAGGTGAAAGTGAGGGGGAGTAGACCTGATTTTTTGTTTGGTTTGGACCAGAAAAGGACCCACTACACCCAGCCCATAATTTCTATTTCCCAGTTGTCTCTTTCTCTCCCCCTCCTTTCCACTTTTCACTAAATTGCAACAACCACTCAGAAGGGGAAGGGCAGGTGACTCTTTTACTCTATATAAATAAGCATTCTATGGCAACAGTCCTCTTTTCTTCCAAAGGAGCCCTTCTAGTCTATCTGTGGTCTTCCGCAGGCCTCCCTGGTATTAGGCAGGAAACCTGCCAGGCCGCAGGCCTGTTGGCAAGTGAATCTGTTTTTAAGGGTTTTGAAAAGTGCCACTGCTTTCAAAGTTTCCTTGAAAGAGAAGGACAAAAAACAAAAAAAGTAGTTGATCCTTGCACCCAGGAACTTCTTTAGGAGCTTTATCATCTCCCCTAATTGCTGCATCCCCCCACCTTCTCAGTTTATGATCCAACAACCAGGTTAACAATAAGCTATTCATTTGTTCATCACTTATTCCACACATATCCACAGCGCAACTACTGTGTAAGAGGCAGTGTATAATAGCAAGCAAAAATAGATGTGATCCAGGTCTTCAGGAGCTTACAGTCAAGTGGAACATGCCAATGATAAACAAGCCTACGTTGTCTGTATGATGACAACTGCATTAAGTGCCTAAGAAGGAAAGAATGCAGATACTATAAAAGAAAATAATGGTGTATGAGTGTATGGTGGGGAGGGGGACCTAAATTAGACTATGTGGTCAAGAAAAGCCTCTCTGAAAAAGTGTCATTTAATTGGAGACCGAAAGGATGAGAAGTTAACCAGGTGAAAAGTGAGCATTTGTGAACAGTCAGTGTAATGGAAACAAAGCACATATAATGGGGTAGTGTGTCAGTCAGCTTAGGCTAGGTTGCACTAAATTACAAACAATCCCTCAAACTCAATCACCACAGCAAAAGGCCCTGCAGTAGCTACAGGTCATCTGTGGCTCTGCTTCGTATGTCTTCCTTATTCCAGGATCTCAGCTGAAGGAGGAGCCCTTCTTTGGGACATGCCATTCTTACCACAGAGGGAAGGGAGCAAAAGAGGCTGAACCATGTCATGGCTGTTAAAGCTTCTGATTCTAGGTGGCGGAGGTCACTTTATCCCACGTTCCATGGGCCAAAGCAAGTTCTATGACCAAGCCCACATCAGTTTGGTAGGGCTCATGGCAGGAGGCAGAGACACTCTCTCTAACAGGGAGGAAATATTAATACCTGGAAACAACCATGCAATGTACCACAGCACTTGTCTGAGTTCCACCTACCCTTCTCATTAATAGACATTTCTGACATTTTACTTAACTTCCAGGGCCACAGAGTCCTCATCTCTAAAAAGGATGTTTAAAACAACTGAGGGGAAGCTAAGATAGTTTTCTCAGGGTTGGGTCCACCCCTCAATTTAGGCAGCAGCTTGGGGGAAGTGAAATTGTATAATCTAGAGTCTAAGATTTTCCCTACACTTTCCCATAGCATTTTATTTCAGGTGCAGTGATAGAAAGCAAGTTTGGGCCTGCTACCGTGACCACTAACTAGCTGTGTGATCTTGGCCAAGAAACTTAAACTCTTTGAGCCTCGGACTTTTGTAGGGATTGTGTAAAATAATCATGTGAGAGCATTGTGTGTATTTTAATGCCATACAAGTACTAATCATTATTATAATTATCTGACCGATTTGATTACCTCTACTAAGACCCAAAAATCTGTTTCTCTCATACCCTCACTTCAGCCAGCCACCTCAAGCTCAAGCTCACCACATCAAAAATCAAAATCATCTTCTCTTCCAGGCAGCTCCCATCCACCTCCCTCTCCAGGCTTCATTATGTTTATTACTGGCACTGACATGCTTCTAATCACCAGGGATGTAAAACTTCATGTTGTCTCTGACATCTATACCTCCACTCAGTTCTATCGATTCTTCCTTCATAATATAGTTTCCATTGATCTCTTTCTGATTTCAAAGCTACCACCCAAGCCCAGACCCTAGTACCTCACTCCTTGTTACTGTCATAACTGCTCTTCCTGCCCATACTTTCACCCCTGTCCAAAGCAGCCATTTGATCATCTGATTCCTACACTCCAAGCCCTGCAGGGGCTCACTAGTGAATACAAAATTAAAGTCCAAACTCTTTAGCTGAGTAGCCAATGCCCTCCACAATTTGGCCTGACCCACTTTTTCCAAACTTCCCTCCCACTTTTATCCATATACGCCCTGCTGCAGCCATACCGACCTAACTCAACACTCTCTGAAAATCTCCATTACCTAGATCAGCCCTGTTCAGCAGACATCTAATGCAAGTCACAGATGTAATTTTACATGATCTAGTAGATACACTTAAAAAAGTAAGTAGAAACAAGTGACATTAATCTTAATATATTTAACTTAACCCAATATATCCAAAATATTATCCTTTTAATATGTAATCAGCATAAAAATTATTAATGAAAAACTTTACATTCTTTCTTCTTACTACGTCTTCAAAAACCCATGACTATTTTACACTTACAGCACATCTCAATTCGCACACACTAGCCCTATTTCTAGTGTTCAATAGTCACATGTGGCTAGTGGCTACCATACTGACCAGTGCAAATCTAGCCCCTACCCTGTGGCTCAAGGCAAGCTCTATCCTCTGCTTGAAACACCTCCCACTCAAACCATCACCTGTAGAAATGCTACCTTCCAAAGACCCAGCTTCATAGCCCACATGCTCTCAGAAGTCTCCCCAGATTTTCCAACTGGAATTCATCTTTTCCCTCTCATACTCCCATACACATTATTTTATTGTATATATTTTAATGCAAGTAGGTAATATATTCATTTGTTTCAAAACTCAGAGGGTGCCAAAGGATATGCATACAACTGACACCTCCACCAACTCGTCACCCTGATTTCTTCCCCTGGAGGCAAGCAACATCATTAGACTTTTGTGTATCCTTGCACAAATCATATACGTATACATCTCGTATAAATCTTATATGTATACAAATACATATGTAAACATACATGTCTTCCCTGCATTCTTTCCTAACAAATGGCAGCATGTTTTAAACATACTGTTCTGTACCTTACCTCTTTGTACGTAATACTCTGTCTTAGAAATCGTTCCACACTAGTACACAAAGTATATCTGTCTCCCTGACAAGGCTTTTAATTCTCAGAGGATATAGATTTTTTTTTTTTTTCCTATATCGTTGCATAGCTCTGCATTTTGGACTCTGGTGCTATACATAATACTCAGTAAATGTTTGTTAAAATGAATTGCTCAAACTGTTACCAGATTACTCTTTCTAAAATGCTCTTTTGCATATGGTACCCCACCCACATCAAAACACCATTGACTTCTAATTGCCCACAGGATACCTTTCATATTCAAGGACCTTCACAGTCAGACCCACTCTTCCCCCCCAGACTAATCTTTACTCCCCAGAGATGCATCCTTTGTATTAACCAACAGGTGTCCTCACTGGAGCTTTGCTACAGGTTGACATGTATGTTTATCCATCTGTGTGTGCATGCATGCATGTGTGTATTTTACTCCAAAATCTTCCCAACTAGACCATAACCCAGGGGTTCTGTCTAATGCCCTTATTTACCCCCAGGACAGTACCTACAACTCAGTGATGCTCTGTGTATAGTTGATGGACTTGGAAATCTCTTTCTTCAAGCCTTCTTTCCTCCCTTCCCTTCCCTTGGGCCTGGCCTGCCCCAGGCTGGATGATAGCTAGCCAGATTCTGCATTCCCTTTTTTGCAGAAACAGAAGACAGTTTGTTTCTCTAATCCATTTTATTTTTAAATCATTCTTTCTTTATTCAAGTGATTCTCAAGCCAGAGAAGTTGTAGGCAGAAGCAGTGACAAGGGTCAAAGCACAAAATAAGCATAGTTCCTGCCAGGGAGTTTTTCTTCCCGTTTTCATGCTTTTGTCTAGAATCCCATTTATTTAAATCCAAAATCACTAACTTTTCTTAAGTTTCAAACAAAGCTGCTTTGAGAGTCACATCAAAAGCAGATATGGCACTACCATGGCTGGCTAACATTTCAATAAAGCCCAGTGGTACTTAAATGCGATCAGCTCAAAGATGGAAAGTGTGACAATAGCTACCACTTATTAAGCACTCTATAGCAGGTGCCATTCTCAGGCTTTATGTTCTTTTTTTTTTTAACATCTTCATTGGAGTGTAATTGCTTTACAATGGTGTGTTAGTTTCTGCTTTATAACAAAGTGAATCAGCTATACATATACATATATCCCCATATCCCCTCCCTCTTGTGTCTCCCTCCCACCCTCCCTATCCCACCCCTCTAGGTGGTCACAAAGCACCGAGCTGATCTCCCTGTGCTATGTGGCTGCTTCCCACTAGCTATCTATGTTACATTTGATAGTGTGCATATGTCCATGCCACTCTCTCATTTCATTTAATCCTCACACCCACCCTGAGATGGGTTCTATTATTCAAATTTTACAGAAGAGTAAACTCAGGCTCAGGGAGGTAAGGTGGCACGATCAAGATCTCCATTAGGAAGTGACAGAGGTGGTACTTAAACCCAGAGAATATGACTTCAGAACATATGTTCTTCACCACGAGGCATATTTCTTGTTTTAGCTTGAGACAGCAACTGCCTTTCTGGTACGTATTTCTTGAGACCCATCTATTTGAACCCCTGGGGAGCATGAGTGCCATCAGTCTCATATCTGCCTCCCTTTTGTTTCCTCTGCCCTTCACTTGATCCAGATAGAACTGTGCTACTTGTCCATCAAGCCTCTTCATCCTTGCACTGCTGCTAGCCAAAGAGGACTCAGTTATCTAGACTCTACATCTAGAATGTCCCTGCTATTCAAAATATGCTTCATTGACAAGCAACATCAGCATCACAAGGGAACTTGTTAGAAATGAAGCATCCCAGACGTCACTCCAGACTACTGAATCAGAATCTGCATTTTAACACATTCTCAGGTGATTCGTGTGCACATTAAAGCTTGAAAGGCACTGCTCTCCATCTTTTGGAGTACTCCCTTGGTAATTTCTTGCAGAGTGTTCCAGAAACGCAAGTCTAAAACCTATGGCTTGAAAGGGAGGGAATCATTTAAGCTGCTCCCTGTTCTCTGGCCTTGAGGAGCTCCAGAGTCAATCAGAGGCCATGCTAAGGGTAGATCTTGCTGTCTTTAGAATAAAATATATGTGGGTGAAATGAAAAGACAGCTGCGTGTTCGCCATCATTTCCTTCCCATATTTCATTCATGCTTTCCTGGTGTCTCACACTGCCTCAACACAGACACTTTCCTATATATAATGAGGAAATTTTTAATGAAAAGCATCAGAACATTTGAGCACAGATAACCCTTTAAAAGTTAAGTTTATCTGTATTTGCAAGCCTCCATTTATGTGGTCGTGACAATAGGATAAAAAAAGAAAAAGAAACCCTGCCTCTGAAGGCATATGGAGGAATGATTAAGCTAATTTACAATAATTGCTTTAATCTTGGTATATTGAATTGTAGAGTCTAACTCTCTCAGTTCTCTTGGTCTGAGGTAGAGGCAAAACATACCACCATGCTCTATATTGTACCTCCGAATCAGAGTGGAAATTCTGCCCTATATGCCAGCCTATCACCCACATTTTCCATCAATAGACAAGGAGACAAAAAGAATGCAATACCTCGGAATAAACCTACCTAAGGAGACAAAAGACCTGTATGCACAAAACTATAAGACACTGATGAAAGAAATTAAAGACGATACAGATGGATGGAGAGATATACCATGTTCCTGGATTGAAAGAATCAACATTGTGAAAATATACTACCCAAAGCAATGTACAGATTCAATGCAATCTCTATCAAACTACCAATGGCATTTTTCACAGAACTAGAACAAAAAATTTCACAATTTCTATGGAAACACGAAAGACCCCGAATAGCCAAAGCAATCTTGAGAAAGAAAAACAGAGCTGGAGGAATCAGGCTCCCTGACTTCAGACTATACTACAAAGCTACAGTAATCAAGACAGCATGGTACTGGCACAAAAACAGAAATATAGATCAATGGAACAGGATAGAAAGCCCAGAGATAAAACCACGCACAGATGGTCACCTTATTTTTGATAAAGGAGGCAAGAATATACAACGGAGAAAAGACAGCCTCTTCAATAAGTGGTGCTGGGAAAACTGGACAGCTACAAGCAGATCCTCAGTCTACCCCCAACACCTAATTGCTGTTCTACTTACTTCTTTGCTTGAAGATAGAAAGCCCATGTTCAGAAGCAAAGCCATTAGCAACTATTCGTTTTTTAGCTCTAATAAATTGACCAGACCAGAACTTAATTGGGGAAGGCACTCAGGAACAGGACACAGGACAAGGGAATAGGAAGTAGAGGAGGGAATGGGTTGAAGCCTGGGCAGCTGGGAAGGCCAGGACAGGGCTCGGGATGGGGAGAGGGTAGATGAGTTACACAGAGGTCAACTTTGCTTACTTCGTGGTTATGGTTCAGAACAATCCTGCTGGCTGCCATTGCTAACAATTGCTGTGGACTCACCCCTACACCACTCCAGGAAGTACAGGGAGTAGGAAGAGCAGTGGTATTTAAGGTGATGTGTTAACACTTCTTCTTGCCCCTTGGTACCACTGTCCACCCCTCCCTGCCTTGGGGTTGCCCACTCCTCTCCTTGATGGGAATGGCTGGGTCAGGCCTGGTTTTGCTTTTTATCGGGTTCAGGTCTGTGCCCATTGATCAAGAGGAGACCCTAGTGACAGGTACAGCCTTTTCAAGTCAGAAGAATGGAATTGCATTTTAAGGGACCACGAGCATTCCCAGACATTTGGCTGAGAGTTATCAGCCCATTATTTCGCTTTTAGAAAAACTACACTCTTCATCTTTTGCCTTCAGTCAGCTCTGCTCCACCAGCGATCCCAATCTCAAAGTTTCCTAAAGGGCTCTGCCAGATGTGACCAATAGCTCATCATGATCTGATACCGGATATATGGCCTCAAACAATAGGAGATGATGAGCATTGTATGCACATGACATTTATGTAAGTCTCTGTCTCCAGATTTTGGCAAGAAGCATTGAAGTAACGAAACAAAACAAGAAAAAAACAACCACTGCTTTTGAATTGGAAACAGAATGCTTGGCAGCTAACCACATGGCAATGCAGCCCACTTTCAGCAACAGAGGGCATGGTGTGTGGGCTTTCTTGGTGTCAAGGCTTAAAAGAAAGGAATTATCAGAAAGAAGCAGATGTAGATCATTATTGTTCATGTTTCCATATACTAACTTCCTTCTGAGGGGCTTAGTGCCTTCTACATCAACGATCTCACTTACCCTTGGGGGCTTGGGGGGGGACCAGGGAAGTCAACACATAAGCACATACTCCCTAAGAGTTCACAAAATGCTTTAACATCTAGCATCTTCTTTGAGTCTCACCACAGGTCTGTGAGGTCTGTGGAGGTTATGATGCCCTGTTTGTGAAAGAGTAGCATTTGAAAGCCAGAGCTTCTAGCGCCAATGGCGCTACATCCCAGATGCCCCAAAGGCAGCAGCTTTCAGCACCACTGTTGCTGTAGGTTGCATATGCTGTTCTTTAACTGCCAAGGAGGTTAGGGGGCTAGCCATGTGCTTCAGAAGGAGGCCTTCCCCTGCCTCACTCACTTCTTATTTCTTACACTCTGACTCCTTACTGAACGTTTATGACTCAAAATGCATCGTTTCTATATGTCTCCTTCCCTCCAACCCCAGGTAGTATATTAGCCTCCATAGTTCTCATAGTCTCTCTTTATACCTAAATTCAAAAGCATTTCTTGAGTTTTTAAAACTATGCCCCTTTTGGATAAATATCTTGCATGTCCTGCCACTTCTCCCCTCTCCCCTGTTCCTTGCAAAGACACTGGTGTACACACTCACACCCAAGTGAGAGTCCAGACTCCTAATTTGGACAACCATCATCTTATCCCTCCCAGCAGCCAGACTTTCACTGATCTTTATTTTCGGTCTTAAGAAACCAATATGCTTATTTTTTTCTCTGCTACGTTTAAGGTGATTGATAAGAGTATTGATATGACCTTTCAAACTATTTCTCTCTCACCTTGATTCTGAAACATACAGCCCCTTGAGAATCATTTTTCTTTTATTACTTATCAAGTTTTTTATAACTGTCTCCATGTTGTTCTACTAGACTGTGACCTCCTTGAGGACAGCTATGTAATCTTTGTATCTTTGTATCCACAAGTGCCAAGCAGAGAGACAGGGAGGTAATAGGTACACATTAAATATTTGTTGAATGAATGAAGAAATAAACAGTGCCAGAAGAGGACTTCTTCAATGCTACTGTATCATTTCCCTCCCATCTTTCTCTGTTTTTAGCAAAAGTACAAATTGGAAGTCTTTAAGATTCTTTAACATACGACTCTGGGGATAGTGTCAATGAAAAACGACAGGAGTTCCCTTCCCTATTCCCTCTATTCTGTCTACGATCCCATCGAATCTTTACTGCTCAGGATCTATGTGCCTCTGCTTGATTAATTATACACTTCCTTCTTTCATCTTGAATGTTTAAACTGACAGTAATTGCCCAGAATTGAATGCATGACCTCTAAGAATATGTCTACTAAAAAAAGGGCTGGTTTCACATTGTAATCTGTCATAATAATTCTCAAGGGGTTGATTCTGTAAAGTAGAAGAGGCTGCCATGTCAAAATAAAGGTTCAGATCAGCTCCACTGGTCAGCTTACCACCCATATCTGAGCTTGAAAATACCTTAGTATTGTTAGTTGTTTACAGTTTTCTTATATCCACTAGACCCATGCGTCACAAACCATCTGGAATGAAGAACCATGCTTCTGGTCTTGATTTGTTTTAAATTTTCAATCTGTAGATACTTTTATAAAATATAATAAAAATTTCTAGAAAAAAATATAATTTAAAAAAAAGACACGCAAAATAAAACCCCCATTTTTTGGTGAGCATAAACAGACATAAATGTACTCTGTAAAACTGCTGTAAGGTTTCCAAATGCTCACTCTCAACAGCTACACTTACCTGATTGTGGACCATCATCAACCTGCAAAGGAGTTCTGCATGAGACTGTGTGCTTATCCAGGCCTTAGCCAGGACTGCTTATGGCCTGAATTGTCTCTGGACCTGCAGGGCCAAGCCTCCATCATGCATAATCATTATCATGTCCCAAAGAACGAAGGCACCCTTATTTAGAGGACTATGAACACTTGTGGGCATAAGTTAGAAGTGATGTGAGGAACCCAGCATTGTAACTAAAGATGCAGTCTCAAGAGATAGACTTGGATTAGAATTCTGGTTTAGCCACTTACCAGATGTGTGACCTTAAGCAAGTTATTTTCCCTCTCTGTGCTTCAGTCTCTTCATCTGTAGAATGGGGCTAATTATAGTATCTACCTCATAGGGATGCTGTGAGTATTAAATGATGCAATGTATTTAAAATAATTTGCCAAATGCCTGGCACACAGTACAAGCTCAGTAAGGTTGGCTATTGTTGCTATGTGACCAGTAAGTGGTGTTAACATTCCCTCCATTTCATGGGAGAGGGAAATTCCAAGTTTGCAGTCCCACAGGCCCCTCATCTGGTGACTCTGGGATTACAGAAATCCCTTCATTTAGTGTCTCTCAGGCTTGGCTCTCTTAGGCATGCTGTCCCTCCTCTTCTCCCTTCTCCTACTACAGATGATTTCTCATTGCTCCCATCAAAGCTTCCACATCCCAGCGAAGTCAGTCTACTCCCTACTTTCTTTCCTTGTGCTCAACTGGCTGATTCTACTTCTTGACATTTTCTCAGGACCACCTTCAACCTGGAATGCTCCCTCCTTTCTTCTGTCACAGGTATTTGCCTTGTTCAAACTCAATCTCCAAATAAGCCTCCATATGCAGTAGTTCTCAAACTTTAATGTTCATAGAGGTACTTGGGGAGCCCATTAAGGATGTCCTTTCCTGAGCCCCACAACAAAATTCTGATTTTGTGGGTCTGGGGTAGGGCCCAGGAATTTGATTTTTCATAAAGCCTCCCCTTTCCCACTCCTCCAGGAGACTCTGTGGCATTAACTTCTCTTGGATCACAGATTGAGAAATAGTGTTCTATGTGAAAACACTAGTTAATGGCACTTGAATCAATTCTTTCTCCAGATTTCCTTAAATGCTAATAATTTTAATAAAGTAACACCTTATTAACTCAGCTCCATTAAATTGGAATTCTTGATCATTGGATAGAAGCCGGGCTGCCAAAAAGAGAGGTGGGAGGCTGAAGATGAATCTCCCTTCAAGATGATGAGTAGAGCTAGCCATGCATATTTAGATGGGTGCCGAGTAATTCCTTGCTGATTTATTCATTGACCGCAAGTTCCTCGATTAGGCTATTCAGGACCTCACCTACCATTTTCTCTCACTTGGATTACTGCCCTAGCCTCTTACCTGGTCTCCCTACTTGCACTCTTGCTGCCCAGTAGTCCATTCTCCACATAGATACCTGCATGATCTTTAAAAAAATAAAATTCTGGTTGTATCGCCTGCCTAAATAAAAGCTTTCAATGGTTTCCTGTTGCTCTTAGGATAGACACCAAACTCTTTATCAGAGTCTACAAGGCTCTGCATAATCTGGCCCTGCCTACTTCTTCAGCCTCATCTTGCTTCCCTGTCCCCTGGCTCTCTGTGCTTCAGATATGTTAGCTTTCTTTCATTTCTATGACCAGACCCCATCTCCTCCTGCTACCGAGCCTGTGCATATGCTCATCCATGGATATGGAATGCCCTTCCCGTTGTACCTTCCCCGCCCCACACACCCACACAAACACATGCTTAATTAACCCCTACTCATCTTTTGGATCTTGGCTCAAATGTCTCTACCACAGGGAAAACCTCCTGAGCTCCCTACTGTGCGTCAGTTTCCTTTGCTAGATCCTTTCAGAGGATCATGTATCTTTTCCTCAGAATACTTGTCTCACGTTGTGATTATACAATCATTACCATTTGTGTAATTGTTTGATTAAAGCCCAACTCATCTTTTAGACAGTAAGCCCCCTGAGGGCCCAAAGCCTATCGCTCTATCCTCAGTATCTAGCATAGTGACTAGCAGATAGAGGAAGCACTTAATAAATATTTAAGTCAATGGACAGGATGAATCCCTTCTGTTTCTTCCAGAGCAGACCACAACAATCCAAGCTTCTCTACTTTCCTCCCAAATCTAACACTATCCCGACTCCGTGTGTAGGAGTGTGTGAGTGACATGAGTTCAAATTTCCCCTAGAGGAAAGACCCCAATCAAGGTAATAGGATTCCAAACCTACCCACTTAATCCTTAAGCTTTAGACCTGCTCCCTCAGCCAGGGAGCCAAACAAGCATGGCACTGAATATCCCTGCCTATTGGCTTCTGCACTAAATAGCACGGTCCTAGAAGCCGCCTAGGCATTGGAAGGTAATGATGGAATCCCTGTTCAAGTTGTTCAGTTGCAGTTCAGCATGTTTCAATCTTGTTAGTTATCAATCACCTTAGCCAACAAATGCCCTCTACACTAAACACTTAACAATGGTACTTCAACTAAGTTATCTACCCCACTCTTTCTGGTATGCATGTAACTATAATTCTTGAAGTGAAATTAAGGGGGAGCAGTAACATGAAATTGCTGATGATGGTGATGGAGAATGGATGGCTAGTGTAGTGTGTTATGTGTCATTTCTTAGCACCAGATGCCGTTCCGAATTTCACACAGGAGTGGAGCCAGCATTGGTCAGAAGAGCTACCTTAACAACTTGGAAAGCTTCAGCTCAAATAGGTCCAAGAGTTGAAATATATTAACTCCTTGTCTGTAAGCTTATGAATCAACCAGTAAAATCATAGACACAAAAAGATTCAGAACCTTTGGGCTAGAGGATAATTGAAGACCTAGATTTTTTAAAACTCAGGTTGAGTTAGTAGATTGCCTTAGCACCCAGCATAGGGAAACTTTACATGGAATCCTGTGACTCTGGCTGGAGGCATGACATGCTAATGCTTCTGTCTGTGAGAACCTTAACTACAGAGCAGCTGGACAATTTGAGTGATTTTCTAATTGGTCATAATTCTCCAAGCATTCTAATATCACATGCTGTCCCTGTAGTCCATCTGAGAAAAGGCATGCCGCAGAAAGAGCATAAAACCGATTGGCCTCACAATTCCTCTATCTGCTCAAATATTCTGCTGTTTGTTTGTTTGTTTGTTTGCAATTGTGGCTATTTTAACTGTTCTTTCAACTGATGCAATAAGGGACATTCTTCAACATCTGAGATGCTGTTGGCAGGACCTGTGGATTCTGAGTAATTTGGGTAGCTTTCTGCAGGGTTTGCAAAGCCATTTTTAATATAATGATATTTCAAATGAGTGTGTGTGCGTGTGTGCGTGTGTGCGTGTGTGTGTGTGTGTGTGTTATGACTTTTCCTTTTTAGTCCAACCGGCAAATGGGTAAATGAAATAAAAGCCAACCAAAAGTAAAGTTAATTTGAAAATTTAAAACGGAAATATTCTGTCAAAGTGCTTTGGTTTTCAGGTAATCTTAGCCCATCCTCTATACATGTTTCCATTAGTCTCTATGATTAGGAAGCCTATTGGAAAAATT
Organism: Eschrichtius robustus; assembly: GCF_028021215.1. NCBI lineage: Eukaryota > Metazoa > Chordata > Mammalia > Artiodactyla > Eschrichtiidae > Eschrichtius > Eschrichtius robustus. Next base: position 86,363,729 of record NC_090845.1, read on the forward strand.
TCCTTCCTTCGTGATACTCAAAGTTTTTGTTCTATATGTAATTTTAAGTTTCTCAATAAAACCATCTGCTGTACAAAATAATCTGTTTGCTAAAAATTCATTTGTGAAAAGTTTGGAAAGTGTCCACTAGATATAATTATTCCCTGCCTACTCTTTTTTTCCCAGTCTCCACCGAAAGCATGCATGAAAAATTTCCAAAAATGAGGTGATAACTGAGATCAGATGATGAGTTACTACATGACCTAGCTACTTTACTGTAGATAACTGGACTGTGGAGCAATGCTAGACCCAAAGGCAGTATTTACGGGCTGACCAGCGGCCTCCAAGGTGGACTGGCCTAAGAATCCTAACCAGATCCTTACTCATGGGGAGTCTCAATTTGAGACTCAAACCCAGTCCATTGGTCAGTAGTGGGATAAGTAGCAGCAGAGACACAATAGCTGAGCTAACCTCACAGCAGAGCAGTAGAAGTTGGAGTAATAGAATACTCCTTGTGAGAGGCGAGCTTACTGTTGTATGAGGAACGATGGTCAAGTTCTTTAGAAGGTATGTGTGGCTCATTTATTTACAGTAAACATTCATTAACTGAGATATGTTGAGGATGTCACTATTCTTTGTAACTTGACTGTGTCTAACACATGGATCAACCTTAAAAATTTTTTGAAGTCCAGCTGTCAATGCGGATCAAACAGAGGCTGAAATAAGAACACAGGTCTCCTCATTCCCTGTGTAATGGTATTTGCAAGATCAACTTTACTTCCTTATCAGAAGAGCTTTAGCCCTCAATTAATTGAAAAGATAAGTCACAGTTGAGATAATGTACTTCTTCAGACTTGCTGCTATCAACTGCATCAATACTATGATGTTGGCTTGTGTGTAGAAAAGGCTGGTAATGATTCTGTGAGGTGATGGGTAAATTTCCAGATTGATACGTATAAAGTATTTGATAGACAAAATGACACTCCTAGGAATTAGTTGAAGAATAGCTCCATGCTGTCATCTAAAGCCCTGGTGAGGAAAACCCACACCCAAGATAACACTTAACTCATAATCCTTCAAAACAGGAAACATTTCTGCTCAAATGTTTCAAAAGAAGCCTTTAACCATCAATTGTATGTTCATACCTTATCAAATGTACCTTTTCTAGATGAATCTGCGTCTCTGCTAGATCTGTCCAAAGCTTGGGGACACTGCCAACATTCCCCTTACTTCTTGGGATAGAACCCAATACTCAACCTTCTAGCAGTTATTACTCCAGGACAAAGAAGCTGTACCTATATTAATCAAAGAAATCTAAAGTCTGATGCTGATTTTTCAAACTCTAAACCCTCTATCCCAGCAAAGTTTTTGTATACTATGAAGTGTCCAGACTGGTGAAACCAGTTCTAAGGCTTTGAAAACACTGGTAGGTTCAAAGTAATCTAAAGAAACAAAGCAGCGTAAAAGAAAGTTCGACTCAACTTCTTTGAACCTCTGTAGCCACACTTATAAAACGAGAATGATTAAACCTGCCATGCCAACATAACCCCCTGAATCCTAGAATGTGAATGTTGGAAATGCCTCCCCCAAATCAACTCATCCAGCCTCCCCCTTTACCTCATGAGTGAAGTCTGAGCTTCAAATGGCTATTAGCATCGTCACTCTTCGTTTCTTATTTGAATGATGCCATTAGTAACTGTTCAAAAGGAGCCTCTTGACTGTTTACTTATTAGTTACCTTCATTGGAAAGACTTCTATTTTTCACTGCCCCCCCTCAAAACAAAACAAAGCAAAACAAAACAAAACAAAACAAAACCAAAAACCTTTCTGTCCTGGACTTTAGCTCTATGCAGAATAATAGCCAGTATATTTTTTTCATGTGTCTGCCTCTACCTTTGATGGTTCCATCTAAATGGAAGGAGGCCTGTGATAAATATAGACTCTTTTGCTTTCAGTTTTATTGAGCTTTTTATTATGAAAACTTCAACCACATAAAAAAGAGAGAATATAAAAAAAAACAACCTCCCAGATGATCATCACTAAGCTTCCACAATTAACCACCCATAGTCAATCTAATTTCATTTATATCTCATCCAACCAACCCCTGGATTATTTTGAAGCACATTTCATCCATAAATATTTCAAAATGAAAACAGATCTTTCTTTCAAATACTAATTACTGGGATTCTGATTCAGTGGGTTTGGAACTGGGCCCAGGAATCTGTATTTGTAGTAGGTGAAACTGATCCACAAGTATGGCAACAGCTGCATTTGACTCTCATTTTAATATAGAGAGACATAGAATGTAGACGGGGAAGTCATTAGCAGAAGGGTACTCCATTGCTCTGTCACAGAGACACAGCAATGTTTTGAATAAAGAAATAGTCTTTTTTTTTTTTTTTTTTTAATAAAGAAATATTCTGAAGCCCATTTGGAAAAGATAACATTTGAATGGTAAGTCCTTTGAAAATAATGGGCCAGATACCAGGAGGCAACTAAGCCTTCCCAGTCCACACTGAAGTCTTATGCCTTTGAGCTCAGCCTTCATTGACTGGACTACTCATTTGGAAGTTAATCACAGACAGCCTTGTGACAGCTCATGTATCATGGAATTGATTTCACTCTTAAATTGCCTTAGCTCTAAAACTAAACTGTAAGCTTATGAAGGGTAGGGACCTTGCCTGATCCAGCTTTGTACCATGATCCTCCGCACCCCCTGACAGAACCCTGCATGGTGTCCTGTCACATGTGATAATTTACTATAGTGCATCACCTCTTACCTTACTCACACCACTAAGGGATTCATTCACCACATTTTTATACTAATGTGCTAAGTGTAGTGAAAGAGTGATTGTGCCTCACAATGTCCCTAAATACCAGGACACCCATGAGTTGTGATTCAATGTCCTATTGAAATGTCCTGGGATAGAAATACTTCTTCAGTGGCTTGCCATATTGACTGGAATTGCCACTCCTATTTACCTCTTTAAATGACTAGATCGAAACCCTAAAGTTCAAACGGGAATGTTAATCCACGAGCTCCTTAGTATAAGTGAGGTGACAGGGATGATGGCATTCACGATGAAGATCCTTTTGGTGTCATAAAGGGAGCATGGGCACTGCTTCGGGTGGATAGCCCAATTGGGATTCTCTAGTGGAGGTCGTGGGGCTGTTGAGGACCCAATGGGTGGGAACAGGTTTGCTGAAAAGGGACACAGTGTGAAATAGTTGCTAAGAATGCAGGTTTTGGAGTGAGATGGGTCTATCACAGACCTGGCTCTACCATTTACTGGTTGTGTGACATTGGAATAGCCACTTAACTTCCCTGCACCTCATTTCCTTCATTTGTAAAACAGGAGGTTTATAATAGAACCTACTTTATTTGCTCATTCAACAAATTTACGGGACCTTCTATATGCTAGGCTCTGTGCTGGCCCTGGGGATGTAGCCGAGCAGGATCCTATGGGGCCTTCCTGGGATAGACCCCTCCCCCATATCCTCTGCTTTAGCTCCTCTCTGAAGTACATAGATAGCTGTATTTCATGCATATTTCCTGAGTTTTTCAGATGCTAAAAACCACCACCAAATGGAAGAAATTAACTACTTGATGATCATGAGCACCTGTGGATCGATCATGTTAACCATCCTATTACCTCAAAATCAACCAATCAGAGAATCGTGCACAAGCTGACCATGTACCATGTGATGCTCTTCCTTCGCCTGGCCTTTAAAAATGCTTTGCTGGGGACTTCCCTGGTGGTCCAGTGGCTAAGAATCTGCCTTCCAATGCAGGGGACACAGGTTCAATCCCTGGTCGGGGAACTAAGATCCCACATGCCGCGGGGCAACTAAGCCTGTGCACTGCAACTACTGAGATGGTGCACTCTAGAGCCTGCACACCACAACTAAAGAGCCTGCACGACACAACTACTGAGCCCACGCACCTCAACCCCTGAGCCCGCGCACCACAACTAGAGAGCCTGTGTGCCGCAACTAGAGAGCCTGTGTGCCGCAACTAGAGAGAAACCCGCGCACTGCTACTAGAGAAGCCCACGCGCCGCAGTGCAGAGCGCACATGCCACAATGAAAGATCCCACATGACGCAACGAAGATCTCGCCTGCTGCAACTAAGACCCAACGCAGCCAAACAAATAAGTAAATATTTTTTAAAACATTTAAAAAAATAAAAATGCTTTGCTGAAACCCTTCTAGGAGTTCAGGGGTTTTTGAGCATAAGCGGTGGATGGCACCACAGAAAGATATTTCACAATTTGCCTAAGACTCATGTTGTATACATTGTATACGCAGTGGTAAAGAAAAACTATGGCTTGGGTCCCCCAAGCCTATGGAAAGGCTAAAAGCAACACACAAAAGGCTATTTGAAGAATGGAGAAAAAATTTCCCTAGCCAAGAAGATATTCTTATTTCTGCTTAAAACCACAGCAGACCAAAAGAAGCCCTGTTACAGCAGCAAAGACTATGTCAGTGTCCATGCAAGCCAGAATGTCTACATCACATGGATTTGTATAATAGCTAGTGCAACAGAAGCGTGATGAGTGAGCTTTCTGTATCTGAGGCAAAAGTCTCATATACTTCACGGACTAACGTTTGTACAATTGTGGGCAGAGAGGGTGAGAACTTTCTGCTATGAGCATCAACAGGTCTGGTATTGAGAATTGATCATCCGGTAAGAACTAGAATATAATTCAATACACAGAAAATGAAGAATAGCTACAAGATGATAAAGAAATAAATGATATGGAAGAGGAGGGCATAGAGCTTACATCTGAAGACAATAACTGAAATTCCAATGTAGAATATCCAGGGAGGAATAATGACCTTGGGCTTGGTTCAGCAGGAATTGATAGCACAGTGGTCTGATCTGAAGGGTGGGGTAGGGAAGCAGCACCCAGATGTCTAAGAGTTGTGGCTGGTATAAGAGATGACGGTTCTAGGGCAACAACACTAACTTTAGCCCTCACCAAAGAGTATGGCTAACACTTTCTAATATTTTCTAATGTTCTATATGTTCTGCCCTGGTCAGGGCTACCTTAATAACTTGGCCAGGCTGAACCTGCAGACCCCTTGCATTAGTGACTCCAGCTGGGGAGGCCTGACATCAGATGTCTTTGTTTTATTTGTACCATAATTGTTGAGGGGAGAGAGAGAGCTCACAAGCTACAAGGTCAAGCATAGCAGGTACATGTAGAAACATCCAAACCCACACAACAGTATTCTTACTCAAAGATCCAGATGTAGATCTACAGACTCCTATTCAGATCCACATTCAAGAGTCAACATGCAATCATCTTTCAAGTGACTACTTATTCCTACCTACCCTTAATTTATTTAGAAAGCTAATACTTATGCATAGATTCATGGCTTAAAATAAAGGGCCATTGAATAAATCTAAAGATGAGTTTTGAGCAGGTCTTTTGCCTACATTCTCTTTCTCTTCCTGAAACTGACTGATGCTAGATTCCAAAGGTCACTTGTCTTCAGCAATTACTCTGAAGCGCTGCATCCTACCTGCAGTCTTTTAAGCATTCTGGCCTAAAGAGGATTCATTCTCTTTTCTTGGAAATAAATGTGAACTGTCAATCGAATACCACTAATAAACGTTTCTAATTGATGTTTGAGGAGGGGAATTTTTTCCCTTAGGCATGCTGCTTTTTATCTGGGTCAGTGGCCTTGTTGTTTATTAAAAAAAAAAATTCTTTGTGCATTCATAAAGCATAGGATGGGAGTTAAAGGACAATACTTCACTTTTCCTTTTGTCAAACTGGATAAAGGCACTATTAGCACTGAAGGGTTTTTTCTTTTCTCATGGTTTAAGGCTAGTATATTATAAATAGCCAAATCGAACACAGATTCAGATGTCAGTTTCACTTTAATGGGATGAAAATATCTACCTCAGTCAAATGCCTGAGGCTAAATCATGTGCTGGGAAATCTGAATTTTGCTTCTTCCATTGCCTAGTTCAGTGTCCCATCATTTTTTAACTGTAAAATGGGGATTACAGCACCTACCTCACAGAGAGACTGTTAAGATTAAAGTAAATAAGGGACTTCCCTTGTGGTCCAGTGGTTAAGACCTTGCCTTCTAATGCAGGGGGTTGCGGGTTCGATCCCTGGTCGGGGAGCTAAGATCCCACATGCCTTGCGGCCAAAAAAAAAACAGGAGCAATATTGCAACAAATTCAATAAAGACTTTAAAAATGGTTCACATCAAAAAAAAAAAAAAAAGATTAAATAATATAACCATTGTGGTTGTCATGGGAGCAAATAATTAATCTCTGATTTCAAAGCCAAATGAGAAATAAGACACAGGCTTAGGGCAAATGAAGATAAAAATATCAGCTTTATTATTGACAATGCTGAACTCAAGGATATTACTTTGACATGCAGCCAAATGGTCTTAGTAGTTCTCTCCTCTCCACCTCTAATCTTTGAGATGGTTCACCTAAAGGAGAATTTGGGTCTGCAGAGCAGACAGACTTACACAGAATGTCCTCCTAATTCTACCCACCTGCAAAACATGGGCCAATGGATCTGCTCAGATAATTCAATCCTCCTCCCATGGGTAGGATTGTCAGATTTAGCATGTGAAAACACAGAACACAGAGTTAAATTTCAGATACACAATGAATAACTTTTAGTATAAGTATGACCCATACAGTGTTTAGGGCATAGTTACTCCCCCAACATTGTCTGAAATTCAAATTTGTTTATCTGAAATTCAAATTTAATGGGGCATCCTGTATTTTATCTAGCAACCCTACCCATGGGATGAAAATACGTAAGCGTGGGAAGAAAATTTAGGAGTGTGTTGCTCTAGTAGAAGAAGCATTACCCATAAGGCCATAGGAATGGAGGGTTCTCCTGGCCGCCATATGGTATGGAACACAGTGTGCACTAAACGCATGTTATTGCTTTCCTTCATGCCTCGAAGACCCTCACAGTAAACTCATTCATACCAAGGCATTGGTTTCTTACTGTGTTGCTCTGCAAGAAGTATTCTTACTTTAAATGAGGGCCAGGGAGAGGTTAATGTTTAACCTACAGAAATTCTTCTCAATGATTGATTTTCAACCTTGACTGAGCATCAGAATGCCCTGGGGAGCTTGTTAAAAATACAAATACCCAGCATCCCCCGCCCCAAGTTTGATTCTGGGGTAGGATCTAGGCATTTGTATTTTTAACAAGCTTCCCCAGGGAATTTTGATGCACAGCAAAGTTTAAGGCACATCATTCTAGCATATAAGTACAGTGTCAGGGAGCAGGGGATGGGTGTACTCAGGGAAAGGTATATGCCTCTACCCAACAAGTGACCTGAGAAAATATTATGCCACTGCATGGACCACTGGTTTAGAACCACTGTTCAAGACCATGGACAGAGAGAAGCACACCTTCCTTCTCATTTTAGTAACAACAGGCCTAGGCTCCAACAGTAAAATGATGAGTATTGAAGAACTGGAATAGAAGTCATTTCCCTTCCAGAACTCTTCAACCACATTAGATATTATGTGTGACTGGCTCTGAGGGCAAACTTGGTCAACCATACTGTCCCTTCTCACTGCAGATTACAGTCCAACGTGAAAGGGCTACAAGAGAGGTAACTAAAGGGAGGAGGGGGTCAGAAAGGAGTAGGGAGGATGGGTCATGGAAAGCTTTACAGAGAAGGTGAGTTATCCTTCAGTCTTCAAAGGGTGAGTAGAAATGCACAGAGGCTAGCAAGGCTAGCAAATGAGAGACTAACAGAGGCAGAGAAAGGCTAAGACAAACAGTTACATAGTCCAAGAGAAACTTTTAGAATAAGACAGAAATAGACAGCTATAAGGAGGAGAAAGAAACACACACACACACACACACACACACACACACACACACATTTACACTAACAGAGAGAGATCCTGAGAAGACAGAGAAAGCAGAAAAGACACAGAGAAGGAGATGCAAATCCAGATTACAAAAATAGTTACAATCACCCGTACTGTAGGATTTTCAGTGCTGTTTTGACATGGCATCATGGTGAAAGAAAACACCATATATATAAGTATATATGTGGTATATATACCATATATATGTATATATATACGTAGATATACTTCTGAGAAAATATATATACGTACATATAAGTATATATATGTATATATATATACACACATATATATATACTTCTGAGAAAATATATATACGTACATATAAGTATATATATGTATATATATATATACACATATATATATACTTCTGAGAAAGTATATATATATATATATACTTTCTCAGAAGCCTAGCTCATGGCCATGGTGGATCTGAATGTGTAGGAAACGAACATCACCCACCTCATTTGCTCATTCTTTATGACCTTTGCTATGCATTAATGGCTCTTTTCAGAGAAGATATTGATTATCATTCTAAAAGTAGGCAGATACATCATTAATATATTTAATAATTAAGGGTGGAATCATAATACAGTATTGAAAAGTAAGGCAGCCTTTTTTCCTGAACTGGATCTAAAAGTAGAATCTCAAATGGCTGCTACCACAATTCTCCAGGACTACAATGTGTCCCCCTCCCAATTTTTTTTATTATTTGAATTCATTTTCTTCTTTTTATGAAACTTTTGCAAAACCCTTTGCAGCTGATGAGCCCAACCATTAAGTGTAGGTGATTTGGCTTCATGGTGCTTAATATCACCTCAAGGTCTTTTCCCTTCTGTTTCTTTTTCCTCTTCCTTTTGAATCATACATTCAAATAACCACATGTGTGAACATTCAAAGGAACACATCTCAGCATGTCTTTGTAAAGGTACAGAAGACAATGGGGCATTACGCATGCTCAATATGCTGTTTTGAACTCTCTAGAACTTTGTTGCTCCAAAATCAAATATCTTCAGATAAAGGGAAAGTATGTTGCTCAGTCAGAAATGTGTAGGTGCCAAGTTTGATTTCTCTTCTGAATCTTTAGCATTTTCAGCATCTATTTTGCAACCTGGAGGGTTTTTTTTTTTTTTTTTTTTTTTTTTTCCTGTTTTCTTTTCCATTTGGAGTTTAGAAAGTAAGCAGAAGTTGAGGAATCACTGTGTCTGGGGGAAGGGACTGGGCGATTTCTCTTTGAAAAGCTTGTATTAGCTCTAGATGGAAACACAGGATGGGAAAGGAGTGGGTGATAGCTGGCATATACATGATAGCTCAATGAAAAAAAGAGAATAGGCAAGCAAGGAGGGCTTGCCCATGTTCCTCAGAGGAAGTGGTCACTATTTCTGTTTGGCGAATGGAATTAAGAATCCTAACTGCAAAGAGTCTCCTACTATGTCCCTGACACAAAAAACAAAATTTTCATTCCAGGGAAATGCAAAGAGTCCCCCAAATTAGCAGCCCTTTTCCAAAGGCTCCTAGTGGCTTACTGCAAAGACACTAGCAGCTGCAATTCCTGTTTAGATGGTAACTGAGCTCATCATTGATTTCTCTGCCACTGTTACAGCTGGTGTCCTCCCCCTGTTACAGAGGCACTCACCAGGGCCCTTATTCCCCGACTCAGGACCTACTTCTACCGCCTGCACCCTTGTTCTGCTACCCTTGATTCTGGAGGAGAGTCTTTCTACTACGTGGACATAGCACTTTCAAATGTCCTAATGATCATTACAATGATTTTGTATCCCCAATCCAAAGTAGACTTACTCCTTCGGGTTTATAATTCTTGAAGTATTAAGAGCAATTTCCTCCAGAAAGTATCACAAAGTACTTGAGTAACTCTTGGCATTTCTCATTGACCATTAACCACTCTCCCAAGATAATGCACAGGTAAGTAGTCCTCCCCCACGTCCTTTCCCATAACTCTCTCACACAATACCAATCAATCATTCAACAAATGTGTGTTGAGCACTTGTGCTAAGCACTAGGGATAAAGTGATGAATGAGACATATAAGGTTCTTACCCTCACAGAGATTACAGTTTAGCAGGAGAACAAGCAAGTAATTGCATAAAAGTGCAATAAGTGTTATGCAGGGGAAAGCAGATTTTGCACTAGAACCTAACAAACCTCTCTGGGGAAATGGCACTTCAGATGAATCAGGAAGGCATTTGCTAGGAGGAAAAGAGGTGAGGTAGGGGCGGAGACTGTTCTCAGAAGATGGCAAGTATGAAAGACCAGAGGAAAGAAAGAACCTGGCAGTTTTGAAAAACAAAACAAAACAAAACAAAACAAAAAACTGAAAAAAACTTAAGCATAACTGGAATGTAGAACACAAAGGGAAGTGAGGTAAGAGATAGGACTGGGTAGACAGGAAAAGTCTATATGATGGGGAACCTTGTAACACATTCTGAAAACTTTAGGGACTTCCCTGGTGGCGCAGTGGTTAAAAATCCACCTGCCAATGCAGGGGACCGGGGTTCGAGCCCTGGTCCTGGAGGATTCCACATGCCGCGGAGCAACTAAGCCCGTGCGCCACAACTACTGAACCTGCTCTCTAGAGCCCATGAGCCACAACTACTGAAGCCCGCATGCCTAGAGCCCATGCTCCGCAACAAAGAGAAGCCACCGCGATGAGAAGCCCACGCACCGCAACGAAGAGTAGCCCATGCTTGCCGCAAATAGAGAAAGCCCGCACGCAGCAACGAAGACCCAATGCAGCCAAAAATACAATAAATAAATAAATAAATTTATAAAAAATAAATAAAAATAAAAAGAATCACGTGTGTGTATCTTAAGTCTTCATTACATATAAAAATGTATCATATAAAAAATTTTAAAAAAATAAAAACTTTAGACTTTATCATGCAGTAACAGGAAGCCATGTATGGGATAGAAACAGGGTTGCACTTCGGAAAGACCACTCTGACTATATTGTGGCAGAACTAATGGGAACAGGGCAAGGAGGGGTGAGGGGGAAAAGAGTTAAGAGGCTACTGTTGTAATGGACAGGCTACAGGTGTTGGTGACCTGAGCTGAGGTCCTGGCATGGGGATAGAGCTGACTGGGCAGATTTGAGAGAGAGAATATATTCAAATTAGATATGGGAAAACAGGGAAAAGAAAGAATCAAGGATAGCACCTGATTTCTGGATTGGGTAGCTTACTGGGGTCAGTGGTAGTGTCACTTATCAGGGTAGAAAATACAAGACAAGTAGCTGGTTTGGGGAGGAAGATGACTTCGGTGTTAAGAGTTTGGAGCCTGAGGTATCTTTAAGACATGCAAGTGGAGATGCCAATTAGATAGATATAGGGAACTGAAGCACAAAAGAGAGGTCAGGAATGAAGTTATATTTGTGAATATACGAGCTAGGCCACGGGGAGCATGTAGAGTAAAAAAGCATAAGACCTAGAAGATAGCTTTTAGGAACACCTGTCTTAAGGACTTGGCAGAAGAAGAGACGCTTAGAAAAAGTCTGAGAAGGAGTGATCAGATAAATAGAAATAAAACAAGTAGAGGGCAGTGTAACAGAAACCAATAGAAGGGGGAATTTGAAGGAGGAAGGTCAAACGTCAACTGCACGTGGGAGGTCAAACAAGATAGAACAAGGCTAAAAAGAGCACTTGGGATTTTATTACATGCAGGCCACTGGCTACCACGCTCGGGACATCCTCAAGGGAGTCATGGTAGTTGGGTGGCTGTGTTGGGGGGGGTGGGATTTTGGGGGTTGGGAGGAAAACCAGAATGCAGTGGGTTGAGAAGTAAGTGGGAGACAGGCCAATGGAAACAGTAAATCTCGACTAGACCACTCTTGTGAGGAATTTGGCTGAGAAGGGAGAACAGTAGGGTAGCGATCAAGAGGAGTAGACAGACGTCAGAGAAAGCTTTTGCTGTTGCTGCAGCTGAGTGCCCCTGGAGTCGAAGTCAATATTTGGATTCTTTACTCATTGACTATGACATGGAATTTATATTGACTGCAAACTCTTTCTCTTGGGGAAAGGAATCCTAGGGCAACACAGGAAGAAAAGAGACTGGAGCCATTTTCAAATTCGCGAGTCTTTGTCCTTAATTTCCCAGAAGCCACTCAGTCCTGAAACTGATGCCTTTGTCATCTCTCCCATGGGACCAAGGGATGCAATTTTGGTGATACTCCTTGCCTTCTCAGAGTTCCTGTGGTGAGGGAATAGATGAGCCCCCCGACAGGACTCTTGCTGCTACTGAGCTATTCCTAGCAATCTCCTTTCTCCTTCTGAGAGGATAAACTATTCAAAAGCATTGTTCTTGCTGTTAGTATTCAACTTTTTTGGAAAGATGAAAACACATTTTTCCTTACATTCCTGTATTACCTTAGGTTTCATTCCTCCAAGAGCAGGAATTTATGGTCAGCCTACATTCAAGGCCAGACTTGATGATTAGAAAGCAAAATATCTACCTCCATTCCAGAGCCCCGCAGAGGTTAAGTGTCCCTTTCATAACCCCAATTAGAAAACTATTTTTGAGTTAGGAGAATGCAAACATGTTTCTCATCAGCATATTAATCTCTTCTCCGATCTCTCTGTCAATTTTGACACCTTTCTTCATCTGTATCCTAACTAGGCATAGCAATTAGCCCTCAATAAAGATTTGAAAAGTGCCAAATTCCAGGCTTTCCAAGGTTTAGAGTTTAATTCTGATAATCAACTGAAAAAAATCTGCTTGCTTAGGGTTAACCTTCTCTATGTATTTGAATTGCTGACCCATTTTTGTCTTAGGAACTTTAATATTAAAAAAAGGAACAAAAATGGTTTCCCATTTCACTCCAAGCACGGACAGTTTACCCCACAAAAAATTCCTCATCTGGCCCGCTCCTCCCTATCTGTTAGGAAGTGGGATAATATATTTCTTCTCTGGCTTTTTCAAAGACTCTAAGCCCCTCTAGGTAGAGAGGAGGGGAGATGAGGGAGGGAGAGATTGATGGCACTCCAAGACAGCAATCCCTTTGTTTGGTAGTCTCAGAATGAATTTTCTGTCATCTTTCAAGTGTTTCCTACCCACGAAATTGACCATGCACGCTCCAACTCCACTCTCCCCAGACTCCCAGGGCTAAGCTGGAGCACAGCTACTAGAGATAAGTGGCATCTCCAAGGCTACTGAATAGGCAGGCTGTTGAAAAGAGTCACGATTAGCTGGAAAGGCCTCCCGCCTGTCTGCCCACCTCGCTTTCAGACCTGGACATAGCATTGCTGCTTTCCACACAGCCCACAGGCCTGGTAGGCTTGTGCCTGGGCACTGGCCCTCTTCTCTGGAACAGGATTTGCCTCTCGAAAAAAAAAGAAAGGCACTTTTGAACTACCTTTCCCATCATGTGATCAATATGACACCACCGTACAATCCATCACAGATGATGACACCCGTGCGTACCAGTATGAATGGGCGTCGTGCAGTGCAGAATGTGGAACTGTGGCAAAGAGAGCCCATCTGCAGCTCACAAGGCATGGCTGATGTTGGCTCTGGTAGCAAAACCACTTCCCTGGATAGATAGGAAATTGCCACCACAGGAGATGATAATATTTGTGAGCCTTACTAACAAGCTTGAATTCTAACATAAGGCAGTTCATTGTTATGCTGCAGAATGTGAAATCTCAATGCTTTCGCTATTCAAACTCATCTTATTTCACAACAGGATTTACTGCAGCTCTAAGGAGCCAAGAGAAGGGAAACAAATAAGGGAGCGGGGAGGAAAAAGATAGTTGGGAGTGGAAACACTGATGAGGCCAACTTTGTGAGCAAATTTCATTGCCACTGATAATGTAACATTTAGCTTCGATTAAAGCTCTGTCTTGTGGAATGTGTGCAGTGTCCTAAATACTACTTCTTTAGCCCAGTCGCTGATTTTCTGGTGGATTTCACCCTCCAAACCAGCACTGTGCTATGTGCAAACTTGGGGAGAAAAGGAGGAGGAAACCACCCCACAAGAGATATGCTTTTGTCCAAAGACAGGCTGGAAATGTTTGCCTTGCCAGGTTCAATTTCTCCTGTCAGAAATTTCCAAACAGATGGTGGAAGAATTGGTGTTTGATCAGACAGTTGGACAACCAACAATAGAAACTAATTGTCATAGAATTCTGCGAATGGTACCTATGCTAACACTCGACAGAACATAAGTTTTGTCAAGTATCCGGTGTTCTCTTCAGTGAAGAATAAGTTAAAAGAGCTAATTAGGCAAATGCTTCTAGAAAACACTAACTCGCTTCAGGAGGACTGTTTTCAATACACACCAAAGTGCATGTAGAGAATCTACCCTTCTCCAGGAGGCTGGCATGCCTGTTGATAGCTTCTACTTAGGATAAAAAGTGGCCTTGAAAAGTTACTCTGTGGTCATTACACTGAGATCATTTCTACCTCTGAAGCCCTGGTATCCTGGGATGATTCTGAGTCCAAAAAAAAAACCAAAAACAAAAGCAAAACCAAAAAACCTAAGGAGTCAAAATACAGATTTTTCAAACTGAATAATGTGCTGAGAACTCATGTCTTCCTTAATGGAAGTTGTCAGAAGTCTGGATTTAGCCTGCAGTCAAGTTTAGTGAGTGGATCCCTCCACCTAAATCCCAAATGCCTATTTTCTTGTGGGTATACAATTGAGCTCAGGGAAGAAACTTCTGGTAGGTTAGGTAGCATTTCCAGAAGCTTTCCTGATATGGTCATGAGAAGAATCATGGTTAACTCCGAAGACAACGAGAAAAATTTTTGAGACAACTGTTTTTCAGATGTTGGAGAAAATAAAAGGCAAGCTTTCAGGGTGTTGCCTTTCTAGGACTTTTTTTTTTTAAGTCGGACTCGGTTTGAGAAGTAACGTCCATCTATGTACTCAGATGGCGGGAAGCGGGAAATCAGAAACCTGTGTTTCTTGAGAGGGGCAACTAGATATAAAGTCCCATCTTTCCCAGCTGCCACCCTGTGAACAGAAGCAGCTTGGAATGTATCAGCCTCTGTATCTGGACTCTCCTGAAAGATTAACCCGAAATTGCCCTTCCCACTTTTGTGTCTCGAGATGTGACAAAGAAAACTCACTTACGCCTCATTTGTCACCTCAGACAGTTGACAGACACTTTGCCAGTGTCAAATTATTTCAGTATCTCTCTACTTGTACAAACTGGATCAAGGAGGCATCTTAGAAGGTGGCAAAGGAGAGGTCTCTAATCCTTGCATGGGGCCATTCTATGGCTGAATGGTCCATCCGACTGCACCGTCTCCATTGTCTGTATGTGTTGTACCTTTTACCCCTTACATTAAGATATGATTGTTCAGGAAGCACCATACTATAATCTGATTTCCATAGGTAATCAGAAATGGGTAAGTCCTTTCTATTGACTGGTAAGTGTTCGTTATATGCTTTATTGGGATGATAATACTGTGTAACACAATTT
This sequence comes from Eschrichtius robustus, assembly GCF_028021215.1. NCBI lineage: Eukaryota > Metazoa > Chordata > Mammalia > Artiodactyla > Eschrichtiidae > Eschrichtius > Eschrichtius robustus. The sequence goes on from NC_090845.1 coordinate 86,379,025, forward strand.
AAGATGAAATGTATCAATAGCATATGCACAATGGGAAAGGAAATGCAAAAAAACAAATTTTACTATAAGTATTTGGTGCCAACGTTATATACAAGTTATTTTTAAAATACAGTTTTGCATTTAAAAATAAGTTTATTTTCATTATGAGGAATTTTAGAACAATTAAGAGTATACTGCATTTCAATGGGACTTTTATAATGGGTAGCCTTTGTACTACATCACCTTATAACTTCCTTTTGAATAGCAGGATCAGAGCTACTGTGTTATTTGTCCCTGGTGAATGTAGCAGAAATAGAACCTGTGATACAAATGCTAATAACTCAACAGGAATCCCATCTGTTACAAAATCCTTTTGCTTTCTTGTCCACTTCTTAGAACTCTGCCACAGATCCATCAACTTCTTGTCACTAGCAGAGCACTCTGCTTTGATTACAGTAGTTTAACAGCGATGAAGGCGAGGGTACCTTTTTGTGTTTTTTCCACTCTTTCTAGGTCTGAACAAAAGCAGCCGGCTGTGCTAGTGAACACAGAGTCCTGCCTACCAAGGGGGAAGAGACCGCGGGAGTTATAGTGGTCAGGAAGACAGTGGCATCAAGGGACCACTGCTGCTGCCCGGAGATTCACCTGCAGTATTGGCAATCTCTAGTCGCCTGGGGGTTTCACAGTGAGTAAACAGCATCGCGGCAAAATAGAGGAAGTGGCTGAGACTTTAACTGGAATTGTACGGCTGAAATCATCTAAAACCAGCCAGGATGTACAAAACACTTACGATTTTGCCTCAGGTTTGTTATCACAACCAGTTCATGAGACTCACCAATAAGATCAAATCCTTCTTTACGGGTCTTAGCTGCCCTAACTCCCCCAGCAACCACAGAGGGGATATCTGGTCCACATTGTGGAACACATTATAGTGAGCACCAGAGCACCCAGAAGAGGACGGAGACCTTCATTTGGTTCTCAGTTCTGCCACCTGCTTATTATGAGTTGATGGCCATGTGGCTAAGAGCATGAATGTTGCCGTCAGAGAGTCCTGGGTTCAAATCCTAACTTGGCCACTTCCTCCTGGGCAAGTTGCTTACCTCCGAGTGCCATTTTTCTCATCTGATTAATGTAAATCCTCATGGGATTTTAAAGAAAAGATTAAGTTTTAGAAACTGTGAAAAACACTTAGCATGGTGGCACACACACACCAGGAACTCAATAAATGGGATTTGTTATCATGAATGAAAATAATATATTTTCTGTATCAACTGGGGTTAGTACTATTATTCTAATTCAGTATCATGCTTGAGGAAATTGTAAATTCTTTCTTAAGAGGCTCATAAAGGGCAACACGCTGACCCATCTTTCCTCCTCTGGGAATCTGAAACCTCTAAGTAGAACAGAAGTCAAAGAGTTTGCAGGGATTCCAAAAACTGGTCCGTTGCTTCCAAAACAGCTTTCTAAAAATGCGTACACCTGGGAATCACTGTCGAGAGAGTCTAACACAAAAGCAGACCAAGGAATCTCCATTTCAAAGACCTGCTAAGTGATTCTGACACACGACTAAGGACTGAAAACCACTGGTTGAGAATGTTCTTCTAAGGATTGCCAATGATGCCACATGAAGGACAATAGGCCATGTTAAGAAACGATGTAAACCCAGAAATGGACAGTGGTAAAGATGGCAGACAGTGAATGGGAGGCTGGCAAGGTTCAGGAAAGGATGGAGATGGAAGACAGGTAGCTGGGTGGTGATCTGAGAAGTAAGCACCATCTGTCAGCTAGCCCATTCAAGGTGCCAGAGATTCTGGAGAGTTGGCAGAGCAGGATCAGCCAGACCAATCAGAGGGTTATTGTAAACTGAGGCTCATGAGATCAATTGTGCACAAACTTCCTCCAGAAACTAAAGGCCTTTAGAGGATGGCATTTTTGGATTCTCTTACTCAGCTAGCTTAGTCTTAAAGGGCCTCTATCCCTTTATTAATGACAGTCATATATAGGCCCCAAAAGAGAGGGGGAAAAAAACCACACCATTGCAGAAGATGAGACAAGAGAGAAATCAACAGACTTGCTACTTTTTTGGTTTAGGAGAAGGAATCATTAAGCTTCTTTTACTTACACCTAAGACAACTGACTTTCCCCCTATCCGTATCCTTAGAAATCACCCTATCAAACAGACTTCTCCGCATATCCACACTGTGAATTGCCCTTGGCAATTTTGCAGAGCCAAGTGCTAGGTTCAATAGTATCTATTCAATATTTAGAATGTATTCATTGAATGGATTGTACATATTGAGGTGGTGCTTATTTCTTTGTACACTAGAGGCTACTTTTGTGGGATAGTTCTGTTTTCTACATAGCGCATAGTCGATATCTTGTGTTGATTGGAGCTAAGACTACACAGGGCCACTTGATCAACTGTTTTTTAAGAATTAATCAGTGGTTATTATCTTGTGCTATACACAACCTGAGCCTGTATCTGTGCTCAAAGCCTGACTTGACCACTTACTATGTGGCTTTTGGTATGTCCCAGAGCTTTAACTCTAGTTGAACACCTGAACTACCATGAAACTCTATTTTACTTATGTTCAGAGTGAGGGCTCATACTTTCCATGGCAATGGGTTGTCAAAATTGTTTGGTGGACTAACATACCTCACACCATCCAATTCACTTCATCTTCATCACCACCACCCTAACATAAGCCATCATCTCTCACCATCTCTCATCTAAACTACAATAGCCATTAAACTGGTCACTCACTATGCACTTGTGTCCCCTCTCAAAATCTGATAGTCATATACCAGGCAGAGTCATCTTTTCTAAATGCAGAGCTGATCATGTCAACTTACTTTCCCTCCTTCCAGAGCCGGTGCTTTAAAAGCTTCCCATAGTTTTCAAAGACAAAACTCCTTACTATGGCCTTCAATACCCGGAAGGGTTCCTGTGCCTACCTCTCCCTCAACTTTCCTCCTGCATCCTGATTTTCCTAACAATCTGAGCATCAGCTACTTTTAAGATTTTAGTTCCTGCTAATTGCGGCCATGATTTAGGGTGTAGATACAGTTTCATGCTCATTCCCAACACTGGGCATTTGCACATGTTATTCCTTGTGTCTTTCATTTTTAGTAGTTACCATATTGTACTGTTATGTGCTTATTTTTATGATAATTTGGACGACATTTGTATTCCCAACTAGAATGTAAGTTTCACAAATGTCAAGACTGTTTCTGTACCTCTGGGACCTAGCACAGTGCCTGGTACCTAATATACAGTCCATAAATACTTGCTAAGTGAACAAATGAAGATTCTGTATATAATCAACACCCATTTCCTTGTTAATCTTTCTCCTCCAACTTGCTACAGCTTCAGCACATACCTAAGCAACCAGTGCTTGCAGGGAGGTCCATAGTCCACACCCATCTGGACAGATCCTCTGTGGGCATAATTCCATCTTCCAGACCTCCCTGGCCTCAAATGAGAATGTACTCATTTGGTGTCCTATCTCCTTAATATTCTAGTCTTGAAGAATCAGAGTAACTCCTCAAGAGTAATGCTTAACCTGTATCCAAGCTTCCAGAGATCATGTCTCAAATAAATTCTCTTTTTATATGAGCAGGACTTCCTATGAAATGGAGGGTGGTGGGAAGGCATGGGATGGGGCCGTGTCATAGAACCTATCAGAAGCTATGGATCCTTTCTCTGTGTGGATCTTCAAACACACACAGACACACACAATTTTATATACACTTTTAGGGGATCATAGGGGATCTCTACCCATGGAGAACTGAGCTATTGGAGAATTTAATTTTAGGCTATGTTGTTGCTAAACCAGAAACCTGGCTTTGGATATTCATAATTATTGAAGTTGGGTGATGGGGACAAGGGAGTTCAGTATACTATTATCTCTACTTTGTATATGTTTGAAATTTTCCATTATAAAGAGTTAAAAAGCTAAAGTGTCAGTCCAGCTTTTTTTTTTTAAAAGAGAAGAAAACAGAAGCATGATTTTTATAAAGAAATATTTGACACCTCTAGACTTCTTTGAGTGGGAAATTGATCTTCCCATTCACCCAGGCTTAAAAGTTTAGCATCAACTTCAAATCCTCCATCTCTCTTGGCCCCTCAGTTAATCAGCTGCCAAATCTCGCTAATTCTATCTCTGTAGCTCTTGCACTGCCTCTCACCCCTCCATCCTCCCTGACACTGCGATTGTTCTACATTTCATTATGTCTCACCAAATCCACTGTAGAAAAATCTACTAACCTTGGATGCCAAACTTCCCTCCCAAACCTCTCACTGATCCCTCTCACTGAAAGTGAGCTTTTCCTCCTCTGGACATCATGAAGCTGATCGCAGTCTCCCTCCAAGTATACCAATTCATGTTCAAAATCTGTGTGTACATACCTATACGGTACTTAACCTATTTTGAGTTACAGACCTTTTGAGAATCTGATGAACATTATAAACTCTCTTCCCATGTCACCTGCCACCGCCCCCAGAAAAATGCATGTAATATCCCAATCCAAACACACAAATACTTTTGTTTACAATTCTAAGAGCTCTATGCATCCCCCCTCCCACAAAGATTCCCCAGTTTTCAGATGCAGAGCACCCCACACCCCGCCCCAGGTAATAAGCGCTCTAATTAGAGACATTTCAGGGTCACACAATGCCTTACTCACAGGCTCAGATTGTGAGTGGCTCCATACCAACATTCTCTTTATATATCATCCCTCTTATTTTTACATTTCTTCCCCCTTGAAGCACAAATGAAGTATTTATCTAATCTGGATTGGCAGCCAATGAATTTTCTTGATGACCACAAAAGGAACAAAGAAATGAGTCACAAAAAGGCAGCGACTTCTCTTGTTTCTCTTCTTTCCCACCCCCTTAAAACCCCATCTGAAAGTGATCACTCCTTTCTTCTGGACTGCATTGGACTGAACACTTTTCCCCCCAGATTACACTAAGTTGATCCTATGAAATCACTGTTAATCTACTATTTTTGACCTACAAAAATGGCAATATCGTATGGTCCAAACTGATTCTCATTTTTTTAAGAAATCTCATTACTGGAGTGTGAGATTTTGAGGTCAGGAATGGCTATTCTTCTCCCCACCTCAGATCCTGCATACAGTTGGTGCTCAGTGAGTATTTATAGAATGAATGATGTCTACTTATTAAGATGTCTCAAATTAAAATAAGACCTTTCACTTAAGGAGATGTTGGTGAATGGAATTTGAGTAAGGGTGTTTGACAACCCTTGACCCTTTTGGGAACCCCTTCATTGGAAAGGTTTTAAAAAAGATTTTATGAAAAACGTCAACAAAATATGCACCTACCACTTTTAGGTAATACAATGAAAACCCTGCTGGAGAAAGCAAAGAGGTGTTCCCTGCTGAGCAAATTGCATGCTTTACCACACAAATAATCCAACTCTGTATAAACTAGAGACAAGGAAGCACACACAGCAGCCAAAATTCCTCCCCTATCCCTTGGATAGAAGTTCACACTGTCAGAGGCTTCTGAAATAAACTTTTAGCAGCTACTGAAGCAAAGGTATCTTGACTGGTATTTCTATCTTAAAAAAAAAAATCTACTAAGTAGCAGTACTTCCATGAAGAACATGAACCCTTTGAGAACCTAGCAGAGACCTGGTTGAATGTGCCCACATAAAAATTATCTAAAATTTTACAAAACACAAAATACACGGTTTTATTTCGGGGGTGGGGGGGAGGGAAGAGTGGACTTTGCAAGAAGACAATATATCTTTACAAAGAAATTTATACACATGGCAAATTTTGCTTTTTAGCACATTGGAGGAAGTGGTGTTTGCAAGGAGAAACAGTATTTGCTCCTAGAATCAATGACCGGAACCATTTTTAAAAATTCAAGATTAAAGTATTTTAAAATTTTGTTTCTTCACTGACAAAATGATGAAGAATATTCTCCCCAGTACTACATTACAGATTTGGGTGTTGTACTAAAAAGACTGATTTCATGAACCACAAGATATACCATACTTTTAATTGGCACAAAATTTGTATTCAGCAAAATGAACAAATCTTAAGTGGACAAGTCAATGATGCTTGATAAATTTATGCACTCAGGTGACTACCACCCTAATCAAGAGAGAGAACATTTCCATCATCTCAGAAAGTGCTCTTGTGCCTCCTTCTAGTCATATTTCTACCCCACTTTGAAAACAGCTGTTTTGATTTCTATCAGCATAGATTAGTTTTGTCAGATCTAGAACTTCATAAAGTGAGTCATATAGTATTTATTCTTTTGTGTCTGGCTTCTTTTGGTCAATGCAGTGTTTGTGAGATTCACTAAGTTGTTCCATGCATTAATTATTCTTTTTTATTGCTGAGCAGTATTCCACTGTATGATTACTCCACAATTTGTTCATTCATTCATCCACTGAGGGCCATTTGGATTGATTCCACATTTGACTATTATGAATATTATTTTCGTAGTGATTTCTCTGAGAATTACAGTGAACGATTTATAATAATCTAGTTAGGATTACTACCAACTTGATTTCAATAGGATACAAAAACTTTGCTGCTATATAGCTCTCTCTTCCCCTTTATTGTTACTACAAATTACATTTTTTAACTCCTGTGCGCATCAGTGTAGATTTATAATGACTGTTTTACATGGTTGTCTTTTAAATAAGAAAAAGGAGGAATAAAAAATTTTAAAAATTATTAATACTGACTTTTATATTAACCTGTGTAGTTAGCTTTACCAGTGTTCTTTATTTCTTCATGTAGATTCAAGTTACTCTCTAGTGTCCTTTTATTGTAGACTGAATGAGTCCCTTTAGGATGTCTTTGAGGGTATGTCTATTAGTGACAAACTCGCTTAGGTTTTCTAGTTTATCTTTACAAAGATAGTTTTACTGGATGAGAATGCTTAGTTAACAATTGTGGTTTTTTCTTTCAGCACTTTGAATATGTCATCCCACTGTTTCTGACCTTAATAGTTTCTGATGAGAATTTACCTGTTAATCTCATTCAGGAACCCCTGTACATGATGAGTTGTTTTTTTCTTGCTGCTTTCAAAATTCTCTCTTAGGTTTTGGCTTTTGACAGTTTTATTATAATGTGTTTTACTGTGGATATTGTTGAGCTTGTCCTACTTGGAGTTCATTGACCTTTTTGGATGTGTAGATTGATGTTTTTCATCAAATTGGGGAAGTTTTCAGCCATTATTTCTTCAAATATTCTTTCTGCCCCTTTCTTTCTCTCCTTCTGGGCCTCCCATTATGCATATGTTCATATGTTGGTATGGTTGGTATTGTCCTACAGTTGTCTTAGGCTCTTTTTATTTCATTTTTCTTCATTTTTTTTTCTTTTGGTTCCTCGGACTAGATAACCTCAATTGAGCTCATATGTCAGGTTACATTTTCTAGTGAGTGCCTCTAGTGAATTTTTCATTTCAGTTATTGTACAATTTAACCCCAGAATTTCTATATGTTTCTCTTTATAACTTCTATCTCTTGACTGAGATTCTCTATTTCATGAGATATTGTTCTCAGAGTTTCCTTCAGATTTTTTGTATGTGATTTCCTTTAGCTCTGTAAACATATTTAAAATAGTTAAAGTCTTTGTGTAGTAAGTCCTATACCTAGGCTTCCTCAAGGACAATTTCTATTGATTGCCCTTTTCCCCTATGTATTGGCTATACTTTCTTGTTTCTTTGCATGCCTCATAATTTTTTGTTGTTGAAAACTGGAAATTTTGAAAATTATAATGTGGCAACTCCAGAAATTAGATTCCTCCCTCCCCAGGGATTGTTGGTGCTGCTTGTTGTAGTAGTAATTGTTTGTTTGTTAGAGACTTTTCTGAACTAATTTTGTAAAGTGTGTATTCTTTGTTGTACATGGCCACTGAAGTCTCTGTTCCTTCAGGTTAGTGGTCAACCAGTGATTGTACAGAAATTTCTTTAAAGGCTGGAACTAAAAAAAAATCTCCTAGTCTTTGCAGATGGGCACTGTGTGTGTGTATGTTTCGGAATATGCCCTCAACACTCAACCAGGCAATTTACAACTCTGCCTTATCTTTCACTTCCTGTTTGTACAGAGCCTGAAAGTCATACAGAGGGGAGAGCTGAGGGCTTTCTCAGGTCTTTTATGAGCATATACACAGCCCTTTGTGGATTTGTTTATTTCTCCCTTTAGTTATGTCAGCTTTAGCTGAAGCAATATTTTTAGCTACAAAAACAAATTTAGTTGTCATGTCTTTCCTATATAGTAACACTTTTATAGTATGAAATTTCCCTCTTTATCTCAAGTTATACTTGTAAGTCTAATAATAACAAAGACATACAAACTTTCTTATGTTTATTGTTTGTACCATATAACTTTTTCTATACTTTTATTTTCAGCATCTCTGTGTCATAATATCAAAACCCAATGCCTGTAATAGCATAGATAAAGTCACTTAAAAAAAACAGTCTGTAAATCTTGGCCTTTCAGTTGGAGAGATTAGCCTACTTATATGTAAAATAGTTTATTGATACGGTTGGGTTTAAGTCTACTATTTTGCTTTTCAATTTGTTTTCTACCATTCCCATTTGAGATTTTTGTTTCTCTATTTCTCCTTTCCTGTCTTCTTTTGGGTTAATTCATTTTTTTATGTTTTCCATTTAAGTTCCTCTTATAGCTTTTAACTTTGACTTTTTGTACTATTTTTAGTGTGTGCTTTAGGAATTACAATATGTATCCTTAACATTTCAAAGTCTACTTAGAGTTAATAATATAAAAAGAGTAATTTTCGAGATGTTCTATGTACTTTGTTTTTGGGAAATTTGATTATGGAGAGCCTTGGGTTTTTTTGTTTTATGTATTTATACTTCTTGGGGGTTCACTAAGCTTCTTAAGCTTCTTAGATTAGTATATTGATGCTTTTCATCAGATTTGGAAAATTTTCAGGATTTTGACTTCAAATGCTTATTTTGCTCCATTCTCTCTCTCCTCTCCTTCTGGGAATCCAAATACATGTATGTTAGATGGTGCAGTTTTATTTGCTTGAGGTATTAGATCAGGAATAGGCAAACTATTGCCTCCTGGACAAATCCGGCCTGTTTTTATAGGGCCCTCTAGCTAAAAATGGGAACTAAGAATGGTTTTTGTATTTGTAAAAGTTTATATAAAGCAAAAAGGAAAACAAAGAGGACTGTGCAACAGAGACTGTATTGTAAAGTCTTAATTATTTATTGCACTATCTGGTCCTTTACACAAAAACATTCCTGCTCCTGTGTTAAGGATGGAGTTTGTGGTTGCTATAGTGATTGGAATTTGAGGGGGGCAATCTTGAAAAGAGGAAACCATACATGGGTGGAGCTTGCAAATCTGCTTATCAACTCCCCTCTACCTCCATGATGCTCAGGCTGGGAATTGGTCTCAGGGGAAAAGATGTATGAAGGTGGTCCTCAAACAGTATGATTTCCTTTCTTCAAGGGTCAAAAAACCCTACAATTGCTGAAGGCTTTGTTTACTCTCCAGTTCCTTCAAATAGCAGTTATTTTTATGTTTTCTTTTCCAGAGTTTATAATTGTTATGTATGGGAGTTTTAGTTGATATAAGCCACTCTTCCATCACCAGAACTCGCCAGACTCATGTTTAATAGCATATGAATTATAATAAAGCAATGATCAAATCGGCAAATTGATGGACATTAACACTTAACACTCAGTTTGTTTACCCAGGTGTTTTATTATAGATTCTGGGCTACACCTTCTCACCTTACCAAAGGGAGCATCCTCTAATTTGCACAAGTGTCTATGTACTAAAACTATTAAAATCATCAGGATAAGGCTATGCCCCAAATATTCATATTTAGTAATTCTACCTCCAAGTCATAGAATCAGAAAGTTGGAATGGACCTCAGAAGATACACCCAATATAGAAATCTACCTCACAACATCCCAGATAGGTGGGCATTCAGACTCTGATTAAACTCCAAGAATTAAAAGCATTACACTTTTTATATTTTCTATAATATATCAATGCCCTTTGATTCCAAATACTTCTTCCACATTACGAGGTGGCTTATGTAATTAGACTCAAGATTTAACAACTGCTGACTTGTGAATCAAAGCCAGTCTTTTCCCACCTCTGTTGGAATTAGGTTAGTTCTCACCCATGGACTATGGAGACAGCTTAAAAAAAAAGTGAATGGTGCCCAGATATTCATGTACATGTTTGAGGGCTGTTCTAAGTTCCTAGCTAAATCCCTCCAGGTAATCTTTACTTTTTTAAATTTAAAAAAAAATATTTATTTATTTATTTTTATTTTTGGCTGCATTGGGTCTTAGTTGCAGCACCAGGATCTTTCATTGTGGTGCGTGGGCTCCAGAGCGTGCGGGCTCAGTAGTTGCAGCACACTTGCTCTCTAGTTGTGGTGCGTGTGCTCCAGAGTGCACAGGCACAGTAGTTGCAGCACACGGGCTCTCTAGTTGTGTCGCATGGGCTCAGTAGTTGCAGTGCGTGGGCTTAGTTGTCCCACGTGGATGTTAGTTCCCTGACCAGGGATCGGACCCACATCCCCTGCATTGGAAGGTGGATTCTTTTTTTTTTTTTTTTTAATTTTATTTATTTATTTATTTATTTTTGGCTGTGTTGGGTCTTCGCCCCTGTGCGAGGGCTTTCTCTAGCTGCAGCAAGCGGGGGCCACTCTTCATCGCGGTGCGCGGGCCTCTCATTATCGCGGCCTCTCTTGTTGCGGAGCACAGGCTCCAGACGCGCAGGCTCAGTAGTTGTGGCTCACAGGCCTAGTTGCTCCGCGGCATGTGGGATCTTCCCAGACCAGGGCTTGAGCCCGTGTCCCCTGCATTGGCAGGCAGATTCTCAACCACTGCGCCACCAGGGAAGCCCTGGAAGGTGGATTCTTAACCACCTTCCATGTAATCTTTAGACTGAGGAAGCAACTCACACTGGATGCCCAGGGAAGGCAACAGAAGCATTATTTTTCTGATGTACCTTTCTCCGGTTTAACAATCGGCTGAAGCACTTGTGATATGTGGGAAGCCAGAGATATCCACTTATAAAGACATTCTACAATAGACATACCAATGAAGGTGTGGCAAATGCACTCTTCAAAGACGTTTGCCAGATAGCTCTGATCTTCCTTTTCAGCCAACTGAGTTTGTAATACACGAAAGAGATTCAAATTAAAATAAATATTTCCAACATGAATTGGTCCTTTCAGTGGAAACCTTTTAACCACTTGACAAGATGCAGGCCATGAACTTTATTTATCTTGCATTTCTATCTACCTACTGCTACCCATATAATTTAATGGGAGAAAATGGCCATCAAGTAATAATTTGTGGCCATAATTTCATGTACAGGTTCATGCTGTTGCTCTGGTATTATAATTTTACAGATAAATAAAAACTACATCTTAATATTTGTTCTCTAATTTCATTGCAAGATATAGGGAAGTCATTAGTCATATGAAGATTTACAGCTTGAAAATATAGTTTCCAGCTAAGGCAGTTTATCACCCATAAGAAATATAGGGAAGCATATGAACTATTTTTATCTGTGTTAATTACCATGCTATCTTATTTCCGCTTTCCATTTATATACTTGAAAGATTTGCTTTGCTTGTCCACAATCTCACTCTATTTTCTGTATCTACAAATATCTCAGGGATATTCAGGCCCTATATTCCTCAAGTGAGAAATTCAAAGATAAGAGAGACTTTGGTTAAAAAGAAAACACCTAACTCATATTTTTGAGGTGGGGGAGATAGAATTCAATCATAGAGCTTAGATTTAAAATACCCTAAATGTACCATTTCTAGGTTATATACCAGGTAAACTTTTATGCTTCTTAAGTTTCTCTTCTTTCCAAAAGGTGTATGTGTGTGTGTGTGTGTGTGTGTGTGTGTGTGTGTGTGTGTGTGTGTGAGAGAGAGAGAGAGAGAGAGAGAAAGAGAGACAGAGAAGGCGCTAGCAAGAGAGGTTTTTGTGTCTTGCTAAATACCATATTTTAGGTATCAATGCTAAAACCATAAATGTCTCTTATAAATTATTTTTCTAAAGTGGGAGGAAATCAGGTTGACTTGAACTTGTATGTGCATGTAAGTGTGTGTGTCAGGGGCAGATCAAATAGGTATCTGAACCATTTCTTTCATAAGTGCCATCTGCAAAACTCATATGATGCTTTGCAAATGAAAGAGAACAAATAAACACTCCTGCTCTTCAAGAATCAAACCACTCCTCATAGCACTACTTTAACAAGCCTTTGTTTGCATTTCAAGGTGGGAGGTGGGGGAAGGGAATAGGTTCCCGATCCCAATGGCCACCACCAAAAGAAATAAAATTATTTTAACAGTTACCAAAATACTGCATCTTCTTAAATTTGTTCTCAATGCTCAGTTTCACACTGACTTGGCTCCACTGCTAGAACTTTGTAAGATTCATTCTCACCATTTGCTTTGTGAATGAAGTTCATGGAGCAGCAGTGAAGACAATTTTCTTGGGGTTCAGTGGGACTGTTGACCCCAACTGTTAGAATATTGGAGACTCTCACCAGTCACACACACTGACCCTCCTCCGACACACATACACACTCTGGGAATTAGAAAGAGAAGGATTATGTGTGAGAATGGTGTCATTTACTACCAAGCTTCCCTAACTTTATAGAAATGGTTACTTCCTGAGCAGCTCCTGTAAGATTTGAGGCCCAGAGATCGACCAAGTGGGCTAATTATTAGTTGCCTACATACTGATTCAAAGTTCTGCTAATTCTCAAAGGAATGTGTGCAGAGAATTGACAAGAAACGTCAAAACTCCATTAAATGCATTATTAATGGCAACTAAACCTTCTATGCTTATAAGAATGCACCCCAAATATTAGTCAGTGTTGACTGGAAAAAAATGCACAACCTAAAAAGTTGAGAATTATGTTTTTTCTGGCGGGCTTTATAAGGATTTAAGCCTGGGAGACAGCCCCTCAGGTAGCTCTGAGGGACTGCTCCAAAGAGCTAAGGGAGAAGAAGGGATATATAGGAGTTTTTGCAACAAAAACCAGGCAGTCAGAACATCAAATGATTACTATTAATTAAAGAAAACCAGACATCTCAAGTTAATGAATGTAGCACTTTTCTATGTATGGGAAGGTGCAGGAGCCTGTGCTCATTGAAATCAATCCTTTCATATGCACTTTAACTATCTAAGGCCAGTGTCCTGCTTTTCTCCATCCTGAATCCCCTCTGGGTGCACAGTTAGGGGTGACTGCAGTGTCTGAGGGCTTGATGGCTGCAACATCCTTTGTTTACTGATATGGCAGGTGGCATTCTTTGTCCACAGTGCCTCATAGACTTGATCAATGTTTAGGAGGCATTTTTGACATTCCTCATCCACATCACCCAGAAAATCACCAGTTGTTGAACATTATCTGAATGTCCTAGTCTATACTTACCATGTTGGGTATAAGCTAAACACTCTTGTCTGCCTAAGGAAATGCTGCTCTTTTTCCCCAACAACGTGCGTATATAAGAACCAGGTCATACTTGCATTACAGGGAATAAGAGGGACTAGACATCTATTTACTTCCTAGTTGAAAAGGACAAGGGTTTCCCTTGCTTGAGTTCCAAAATATTTAGCTAGGATGAAGGCTTACTTAATAAAAAGAATGTTGATTTATGCCATTTTAATGATAGTCTTCAGCTGAATAGCCTTCTGATATGAACCATTCACACATTGGCTGGCATTTAAAATAGATGAAGATGAACAATAAATAGACCTTTATATTATTTCTTCCAGGGTGTGAATAAAACTAAGTGTTTTGGGCACATTTATACACAAAAAATTTAGTGGATCTCACAGCATTATTAACATATAAAGCTCTTAGTGCCTGATTTCTCACTCAAATATGTGCTACATTTCACCACAGGCACTGAAAAATCTGCTACGTTTTACAGACCAGGCAGACATCAGAACAGCAGCAATAAGTTTTTTTTTCTATTTGGGTTGCATTTGTGTGTCTCTTAACTGTCATAAGAATTTACCCCCTAATATCTGTTTCCATTGCCTATAGATTTCTTTCTTGGTCTGCTCACCCAAAGTAGTTAATCAAATTATTTTTACAGTTAAACAATGCTAGATTTTTTTAAAAAGTGTAACTTAGTGACCAGATGTGAAAAGAAACTCTGCCTCCCCCATTTAAAAAGGATTTAGTGAATACTTTTAAGATACCTGAGTAATTTATATAACTTTCACCCAGATATCCAATGTCTAAGAATTCATCCTAAGAAAATAATCATGGTTGTACACAAAATATATCCACAAAGTGCTCATCTCCGTGTTATTTTCAATATCACAAGATTTTAAAACAAGCTAAATGCATTGGGATTAAAGAAATAAAGGTGTAAACACCTGATAGAATACTGTTACATGCATAAACACATACACAAAACTTATATTAGTTCACAAGGGTTCCCTCTAAGTGGAAGAATTTTGAGTGATTTCTGTTTTATTTCAAAATTTACCCCAAATAACAATGATTTACTTAGCTCAAGAATATACAGGCCAACAATTTGGCCTGTTTTCATCTGGGGGCTTCCGCAGATCTGAGTCAGGCTCAGCATATCTTTGCTGTGGCCCATGCATGTGTCTGTGATTGGCTGCTGGGTTGGCTGGTGACTGGTTAGCTGTCTGGTGGCTGATTGACTGTCTGCTGAGATGTGGTCTTGTAACCTCCAGTAGTCTAGCCCAGGCTCATTCACATCCTGGTAACGTTCCAGGCTTGACAAGTCCATAAGTACTAATGCACAGGTGCTTTTCAAGCTATTGCTGCTGCTGCTTCTTTTTTTTCTTTAAATATTTTAAATTGTGATTAAAAAAAACCCATAAAATTTATGATCTTAACCATTTTTATGTGTACAGCTCAGTAGTGTCAACTACATTCACAGATCTCTGGAACTTTTTGTGCAAGAGACCTCTAGAACTTTTTCATTTTGCAAAACTAAACCTCTATATCCATTGAACAACAACTCCCCATTTTCCCCTCCTTCCAGCCCCTGGTAACCACCCTTTTCTGTTTCCATGAGTTTGACCACTTTAGATATTTCATATAAGTGAAATCATACAGTATTTGTCTTTTTGTCACTGAATTATTTTACTTAGTATAATGCTCCCAAGGTTCATCCATGTTGTAGCACGGGACAGGATTTCCTTTTTTAAAGCCGAATAGTAGTTTGTTGTATGTATATACCACATTTCTTTTACTTGTTCATACACTGATGGACATTTGGGTTGCTTCTGCCTCTTGGCTATTGTGAATAATGCTGCAATGAACATGTGTGTGTAAAAATCTCTTTGAGATCCTGCTTTCAATTCTTTTGGATAAATACCAAGAAATGGTACTGCTAGATCATATGGTAATTCCATTTTTAATTTTTGAGGAAACTTCATACTATTTTCCATAACACGGCACCATTTCACATTCCCACCAATACTGCACAAGGGTTCCAATTTCTCCACATCCTCACCAACACTTATTATTTCCTGTTTTTTTTTTTATAGTGGTTATCCTAATAGATATGAGGTGATATCTCATTACAGTTTTGATTCATGTTTTCCTGATGATCGGTGATGTTGAGCATATTTTCATGTATTTGTTGGCTATTTGTCTACCTTCTTTGGAGAACTATCTAGTCAAGGTCTTTGCCTCTGTTTTTCTCTTTGTGGTTTTCCATATATTTAATTTTTTTTGCAGTGAGCACTTATTAACTTTTATATTGAAGGTGTTATTGGGAATAATAGTAATAATAATTTTAAAAAATGTATCAAGCAAGTTGTTGCAATAAGTAGATGGGCCACTCTTGAGTGGCTAATTGAGGTAACCTATGGGTGGGGCCCTTGTTTAGGATTAAACACTTGAAGAACACTTAAAGAGGCAACTTTATTCCAAACCAAGGCCCCTCTATCTTTTGTGGATCAATTAGCTCAGGTGACATAAAGCAGGGCAGGCAGAGGGTTAAGCAAGTCAAGCTGAGCTGGCAATGCAACCATGAAGCAGTAACAGCCTGTGCCCAAAACCCATGTGGGATGCTTGGTGATCTTGCATACAAAATCTTGATCTGGATACTGCAAATGATTGTTCTCTTAGGGATTTTGATATTTAGAAGGGAACTTTATTATGTAATTAAGGTTTATGGCTTTTATCTAGCCAATTCAGAAGGGGTAACTAGTTAAATCACCAATAATTTTGTAATCTGGGTTTTAAGAAATGCTCTGTAAGCATTTTAGGGGCCAACTTTGTATAAAATAAAGATAAGCAAAGAAAAGCTCATACCAAGGTTTTAACTTTAAAATTCCAGTCAAAAATTTAAAGCTTGAGTTAAATGATGGGTGTCAATGAAGTGGATTTCCCAAATGTCTGGACAGGTAACAGTACTAGCAAACCTTGCTGGATGGGACTATTGCCCTGAAAGGAAATAATGGGGAATGATGGCATTTGAACCTCTTAATCGGAATGCAAGGTATGATTATTTTCTTGGATGACGGGCTAATATGATAGCAGAGTGATTTGACCAGGTGTACACATTTATTCTGCAGAAGCAAATGCAAACTGGACATCTAAGTAATTATGGGGAAGAGATACTGGGTTCAATGAGCCAATCACATATATGAATAGTTCTATTCCTGCTTCTGAACTCCTCCTTTATTGAAATCCTAGAGAGCACGCATGTCTAAGACCCACACTCAGTCTTACTACACTACAAATCTTTTCCTATAATGTTCTGCCCCTCACCCTCAGTATCATCTAATTTTCAGTACCTCTCTCTTTCTTTGTGTTATTGTTCCATTTCTCTCTTCTTTCATGTTCTAATACTTGACCGAAACCGCATCTTGGATCACATTATGTTGTCTCACTGTCCACCTCCTCAGCATTTCACAGTGGTTTTCTTTTTCGACCTGATAAGCAGCATTTTATGATGAGCTTATTATCTTACAGCTGAAATTTTCGATCTCATTTTCAATCATTCCCTGCCGTCTTGACTACATCATGTCTCCACTCCTGTGTTTTAGATCAGCAGGCTTGATTTGGTATATTATAGTGTCCTTCTACCTACAACATTAATATTACTCACCTCCTCTTGCTCCTGACTTATTTCCTCTGGGACAAGTCCATCTAATTATCCAGTTCTTGTCTCTTGCTTTCTGTACCACAATGCTCCCTGCCTCCTAAGATCAGTGTCCTATTTCCTTTCTTGAAAGATCAGCTTTCTTTTTTTTTTTTTTCTAGCCACAGAGCCTTGCTCCACATTATTATATGGTTCACTCTCGTCCTCACTCAGCCTTCCATCTCTAGTCACTGCTTATAGATCACAGTATTCTATTAGTTTCTGATGACTTTTTAGCCTTCTTCTCCCCCTCCTTCAGCTTACATAAAGCAAAATACTCCTTAAGGATATTTTCTTCTTACTGTTCCAAAGTAAGAATGAACAAACATTCAATAATCTCTCACCCTATAACTGTTCTCCACTCCTCCCACCCCCACCCCCTCCAATTCAGGTCTCTCTTTTCCTCTGGTGAATTCAATCTGTCATATGTTTATTCAGTACCTTTCCACATTCAAAGCATTTAAGAAGGTAATTAATCCTTGGAGTACCCTTCTGGGGTGCGCACCCAGGCTACAGAGGTAGTTGACATTAAGGGTGGGAGCAAAGCCCAAGAGTTTCTGTTTTCCAAGTCACTGTTCAGACTATGTTTTCTTTCGCTCTCTCTCTCCACAATTGAAATAGACACCATCATGAATAAATTACTTGGATTTAATTTACAAGGAAGCTGCCAGAAATTATGTGACCTTCCCGATACCCCAGATTTCTCTAATCAAACCCGTGTTAGTCCTCTGTGAGCTGCCTGGGAGCAGCTGGGAGTCAAACGACAGAACAAGACTAATGCGTATCGTATATATATTTTTTTCTCCTTCATGCAGAAAGACAGAATTATTCACCCAAATCTGTCATCACAACAAGTCACTTCCAAGAATACGGTAAGGAGATCCTGTATGAGGTGGGGGGGATGAACGTACAAGTCTGGAAAGGGGGGTGATGATAAAACAAAAGGACTAAATCAGTGCATAGAATTGTGTTGCTGTGGTTGACCACATTATTACAAAGACACAATGGGATAGGAGAAAGAGCTCCCTTATCCTCAACTCATACCAAGATCCCTTTTTGAAAATATACTCTTTTCAGCCCTATGGCTTATATGCTATATGCGGCCATTTGGGATTTATAGTTTGGCTTTTAAGGAGCAAAACAAGTTACTGTTTGCCGAATCACTGTTTTATCTGGCTATTATTATTATGTTACCAAGAAGTAAGGCAGGGCTTTTGTATAATGAGGAAAAATTACTAGCAATTAAATGACTTTCTTCTTTTTTCAGTTCAAAGGCAAAAGGTAATTGTTTAACCATTACACCTAAATTATGGAGACCACTGGTGATCATTAATAAATAAAACTGTAAGTACAACTGCACACTGAAGAAACCAGCTCAGTCAACACTTTCTTGATCAAGTAAAAATACAACAATCTTAAACATATTAGATTCTCTTTAATTCCTATTGCCTTGCCCTGCAATAGTGAACACTGCTGTTCAATCTTAGGTGAAATACAGTAATGGTTGTAAGAAGAGCTTGGTTAACTAAAACTTTCCCTGTTGACACACACTATTCATAGAAGACTAGGCTATTTCCTCTTGAGAGGTAAAGGACTTATTACGGTCCTTATTGAAAGATGCAGGAAATCTGCCACAGCCATTTTGGTGCAATTGTTTTATTTTTTTAAATTTTTATTGGAGTATAGTTGATGGTGTAATTGTTTTAAACTAACTTAGGTCAGAGTCATAGGTGTAGAAAACAAACTTATGGTTACCAAGGGGGGAAGGGGGAGGGTGGGATGAACTGGGAGACTAGGATTGACATATATACTATGTATAAAATATTAGATAACTAATGAGAACCTACTGTATAGCACAGGGAACTCTACTCAATGCTCTGTGGTGACCTAAATGGGAAGGGAATCTAAAAAAGAGAGGATATATGTACATGTATAACTGTTTCACTTTGCTGTACAGCAGAAACTAACCCAACATTGTAAAGCAACTATACTCCAATTAAAAAAACGAAACAAAACAAATTAACTGAGGTCAAATAGTCATCCCAATATGTAAAAAAATTTAATTGTCTTCCTATTAACCATCAAGTAGTACCTATAACAAATACCCTGATCATATACTATCATTCCTGGGGCTCATTTCATATTAATAATTATTTTAAGAGCAACAACAACTACAGCTAACATTTATGTGCTTAAGTGCCAGGCAAATAAGTGTCATGACTGATCTTATACTTGGCACATGTTATCTCATTTAACATTCATTTGTCCACATTTGCAGATGCGGTAACTAAGGTTGGGGGATGAAGTGACTTGACAAAAATGATCTATCTAGGAAATGGCGGAGCTAGAAAGTAACATTGGAGAGCTTGTTCTTGACTACTTACTTTGTTTGGGCTTCTATAACAAAATAACAGAGACTGGGTAGCTTATAAACATCAGAAATGTATTTCTCACAGCTCTAGAGGCTGGGAAGTCCAAGATCAAGGCGCCAGCAGATTTGTGCTTGGTGAGGGCCTGCCTTTTCACAGATAGTACCTTCTCTCTGTGTCTTCACATGGCGGAAGGGGCAAGTGAGCTCTCTGGGGCCTCTGGGGCATTAATCTCATGCCCTTATAAAAGGTCATGAGACCCTCATGACTCAACCATCTCCCAAAGGCCTCACATCCTAATACTATGCCCCCTCGGGGGTTAGGGTTTCAATGTATGAATTTTGAGGCGACACATTCAGATCATAGCAACTGCTATACTATATCACCTCATCCCAGGTTTAGGCATGGGAGAAGATCCAGAGTTTTGTTTTATTTTTTAAGTTTTTTTTTCTTTTAATTTACTTTTTGGCTGCATTGGGTCTTCGTTGCTGCATGCAGGATTTCTCTAGTCATGGAGAGCAGGGGCTACTCTTCGTTGTGGTGTACAGGCTTCTCATTGCAGTGGCTTCTCTTGTTGCGGAGCATGGGCTCTAGGTGCATGGGCTTCAGTAGTTGCAGTGCGTAGGCTACGTAGTTGTGGCTCGCAGGCTCTAGAGCGCAGGCTCAGTAGCTGTGGCGCACGGGCTTAGTTGTTCTGCAGCCTGTGGGATCTTCCCGGACCAGGGATCAAACCTGTGTCCCCTGCATTGGCAGGCGGATTCATAACCACTGCACCACCAGGGAAGTCCCCAGAGTTTTGCTTTAAAAGCTTACTTGCTAATAAAACTTTCTTTAAAGCACATAATTTAATGATTTTCTTTTTAGGACACATAACAATGTCCCCAAGTAAAACAAACACAGAACAACAACAACAATGAAAAATATGGAATACCACCATTTCAAATTGCCATGAATTCTCACCAATTTCCTTCTTTCTCAAGGTTCAAATCTTCACATCTACCTGGTAATGATGATTGGAAAACAAATGTAGTTTAAGAAATGTTACTCAAAGTATCTCCTTGTTAGGAGAATACTATTTATAAATTCAACAAAAGAGTAGTGACTTATTTACGGTTCACTATTTACCCAGATGGGACGAGTGCATTCTATCTATCTCCTGTCCCCCTGGGGTGAGCTATAGAAATCTCACTATCAATGCAAAACAAAGCAAAACAAATCAATGTCTTGCACTGATTAAGGAAGCAACGACAGCTTCCACTGAATTCCACACTCCTGGAGCACAGATTTTCCAAGGCTGTTCTCTCATCTCCTCCACCCCTTTTCATTTCCATAAAGCTAGCATTCATTAATTTCTGATTTTTTTCAACAGTGTTATTTGTGTGTGCGTGTGTATTAAATGCGTAAATGAGTTGTCAAGAAAGTAAGGAATATGCAGAGGAGGCAAAACAAAAACAAAAACAGGAACCCAGAGAAGTAAGCTTGCTTTTGCTCAGAGAACATTAACAAAACCGTGAATTTGAGCTTTCAGCTTTTTATGACCTTGTGGGGTGTAGGGGATTAGAGATAAAGACCAGAGTCAGAGCTCCCTCGCCTGAGCAGTTAAAGGCGTGGCGGATAGCTGGCGCCGCTGGACGGGCACAGGGATGCGTCGGTCACTGCCGCCGGGATGGTCCCCGGGTACCACCGCTGCCGCTCCGGCCCAAGAGCCAAACACCATGGAGACTTTGGATCCTGACCCCCCCAGGATGCTGAGCCCACCAGAACTGGAGGCGAGCTTGAGCTTGGGAGTGACCAACAAACGTTTGGATCGAAGGGGGCCTCTGGGTTTCAGCATCCTGTTAAGACTTTTTACCCATTTCTAAGCGTCAAGAGTATCTGCAGAGTTCGTGCGAGAAGGTGCTGGCTAGTTTCCCTGTGCAAGCCACCATTCACTTCTGCAGCGATGAGTCAGATTCAGATGAGGAGCAAGAGGAAGAAACCCTTCAGTGCCAGAAGGCTGGAGGCGGCCCAGGAGGAAAGGGCAGAGACAGGCTGACAAACCCAGGTGACAACGGCAACCCGGAGACCATGGCGGCCTCGGTGGTAAGGGTCTGCTCCCCGGCCCTGACTCTCCGGGGGTGGTGCGTGACCCTCATCCAAATAAGCCTGTCTCTCCTTCACCAGACCCACCTCACATGTGCCCTGGGGGACAGCCCTTGGGGACAGCCGTGCCAGGACACTTTGCGTTTCCACTGGGTGTACAAGAGCTTGACTGTCTCTGGCCAGCACCCCACTCTTGGCAAGGACTCAGCTTTTACTCGTCCTTCTCCTGGTGATTTTTGGAGCCTCATTTATACCTTTGAGAAAGGATTCTAGGACCAAGAAAAGGTTTGAGTCCACATGGGTTGTTCTCAGGTGGGCCAACTTTCAAAGCACGTTCGTTCAGCAATGTCACTGTGCTGATCAAACGACAAATTATTCCATGTCGATTAATAACCCACCCACACCCACGCCTCTCACTTAACCTAAGAATTCTTCTTTAGCTATTTCCACTTTCGTAAAAGTGATTTTAGATATTGTCCAAGGTTGATGTGTTTGTTTAGTGGCATTCTGAAAAAAATTTATTTATGAAAAACACAAAACACTGAATAATTTTCATAAGAGTAACAAAAATAAAAAGATAAGGATTTGGGGGGGACCGTTCTGGATAAAAATGTATATGATTCTTGTCTAAGGTCTGTCTGTGTGAATAGAAGAGCTTTAACTCTCAGTTTGGGACTGCTTTGGGCTTATTACTTGAATAGAAAAACACTTAAAATTTTATTGCAGTACAGTTGATTTAAAATGTGTTGGTTTTTTTGGGCTTCCCTGGTGGCGCAGTGGTTGAGACTCTGCCTGCCAATGCAGGGGACACGGGTTCGAGCCCTGGTCTGGGAAGATCCCACATGCCGTGGAGCAACTGGGCCCGTGAGCCACAACTACTGAGCCTGCACGTGTGGAGCCTGTGCTCTGCAATAAGAGAGGCCGCGACAGTGAGAGGCCCGAGCAACGCGATGAAGAGTGGCCCCCGCTCGCCGCAACTAGAGAGAGCCCTCGCACAGAAACGAAGACCCAACACAGCCAAAAATAAATAAATAAATAAATAAAATAAATAAATTAAAATGTGTTGGTTTTTGCTGTACAGCGAAGTGAATCAGTTATACATATACACATAGAATAACACTGTTTTCAATCAAAGTATCTAGTGCAATGTTATTTTCAGCTCTTTATATTTTGATGACCAAATGAGTGTATTTGTCAAGGGTTTTTTTTACTTAACTGTCTTACATGTGGTTGTCTTCCCAGTTTCTACTTGACATAAATAATTTGAAAGACAAAAAAAAAAAAAAAAGACCAGAGTCAACCAGCTGGGACATCTACTATAAGACACCCACTCTCTTATAAAATTAGGATTCCAAAAAGCTATGTGCCCAGTACAAAGGTAAACTGGAAATAAACATACTTCTCCTCACACACCAAGGGATTCTAAAGAAAATCGCCCGTCTCGAAACTTGGTGTTGGATGGTGGGGCAAAAATCTCCCCTGAAAATTAAGTTTAAAATGGTCTTTTGTTGGTAGTGACCCCATGCAGGTTTTAGTGGGTCAATTGGTTATCCATATGGAGAGAAATAAGTTTGGATCCTGTGGCCAATCATAAACAGTCTCAAATTCTTGGAAACTCCTTTCATCAAGAGGTGGGGTCTATTTCTCCTTCCGCTGAAATTGAGTGGCCTGTATGACTTTTCTGAATAATAGGATATAATAGAACAAAAGAAGATGTGCCACTTTCTAGGCTTGGCCTTTAAAAAATGGCAGTCTCCACTTCCTGTCTCTTGGAACACTTGCCCTGGGGGAAGCTAGCCTACACGTAAAAAGTTTGACTACTCTGAGACTGTCATTCTGTGAAGAAGCCCAAGCCAGCCACCTAGAGAGGGCACGTGGATGTAACATCCATAATGTGGGATGATCCAACCCAAACTGTGTATTTTGAAAAGGAATTTGTGATGCTGGTTTACTCCTTCATTTAAGAGTGCTTTCTCATCCTGCAATGCAGCCATCCAGCCATAATATTCAAGCATGAGGAATAGAGCATCCCCCAACGGGAAAAGCTGTAAGTTGGGTTTGTGATTAGTGCATGGGTATCAGAGCCTTAGACAGGCACACACAGATGGAAGATTAAGCGTATATTCTGAAAAATGGAATAATATTAAATTGGGATTTATTTAGACCTAGAAGTTCCCATT
Source organism: Eschrichtius robustus (assembly GCF_028021215.1). NCBI lineage: Eukaryota > Metazoa > Chordata > Mammalia > Artiodactyla > Eschrichtiidae > Eschrichtius > Eschrichtius robustus. The sequence continues at coordinate 86,402,789 of NC_090845.1, forward strand.
GTGGGTCTGTCTACTGGTTGCATTTCCAGCCTGAACTCACAGCATACAGTCCTTCACCTTTTCCAGCCTAACTTGCATTCTCAACCTCAGGCCCACACTGTTTCATCAGAGTACCCTTTTATTTACCATTAGTTCCTAACAGATTGCTGGGGAACAGAAACAGAACCACCAAGCAGGCACTAATCTCAACAGTCAATGACAGATTGAGCAGGAAGGCATAAAGAACCCAAAGAATGATTTCTGAATTGCAAATTTTCCATGAAAGCTTAAAAAATGACTGGCTTCCTCTGATATATTTGCATTGCCAGAAATGATAAATGAAACACAGATTCCATTATTCATAGTTTTAAGTGAAATTTGTTTACACTACTGCTTAGTATTTAATTAACCCCCTTTAAGAAGTACTAATTTAATAGCCCTCAGAATCCATCAATAAAAAAGGAGGTCACTGTTACCTAACCCATCTCAAAAGTGGAGAAAGTTAGACTCCTATAGCCAGACTTCCCCATTATTACACGGTGATAATGTGACCTTGGGGGATAGGTGGCGATGTCACCCTATATGTCTGTGATTGAGCTTCCCCATTTACCTAAGATAAACTTCTATATTTTTTGTCCCAAACTTTCCTCACCTCAACATGATATAAGCTGTCAGGCAAATGTGAATTCATCTCCACATCTCATTGTGGGTCCACGAGCATTCCAAAAACACATGGCCTTAGACAGAAAAGAAGAATTTTTTTAAATGATATTTTTTATGCTCTGATTAGTAATAAATAAAACCTAAGAGTAATGTCCAGATGTCGGGTTTCTAGACAGGAAAGAGTTGGGATGGTGATAGGAGGGAGGGTGGAAAACACCATGGAATGAGGAGCTCTGAGCAAGACAAAGCCTGGTGGCAGCAGGTGCCTTAGACGGTACTCTGAGCTGGGGTTTAACCACCTTTCTTTTCCCAGTTGCAACATACAGGATAGAGACTGTTGCTGTCTAGTCCCCTCCCTTTGAATATGCCCAGAGTTATATGCAATACCGTTTTCTGTGTGTAACCCTGCCCATTTAGCTGCTACTCAAGACAGCATGAATGGAATGTAAATAAATGAAAGTGATGTCATTAGAAGGATCACTTTGATTTCACTCTCTTTGAAATAATTAAATCATACCCAAACATCAGTAGTTTAAATACGATTTTTATCAAATCCCTTGCGACACACCAAACAACTCACAGACATACACACCAGCTAGTGAAGCTTCCAGTTCCCCTCTTTCTCCTCTGACAAATTGTACCTCTTAATTTGTATGGCTAGAGTCTGAGCAAGGACTGATCTCTTTCTGTGAATTCCTCACATGCACCTAGGGGTGCTCCTGTGGGTAATGTACTGATAAATACTTTTCAAGGGTTAGAGATTGGCGAATAGTTTATACGGTGTTCTTAGATTAAGATGTTGAGGAGGAATAAACACTGCTTTTTGAAAGGTGTGCCATTCAGTAAAAGACCACAAACAACATGCTTAGCTGACTGACTCTAGACAGACTTTCATTCATTTTGTTATTTTGTTCTATTCAAGGGATGCTGTATGGAGGTTTTCTGTTGGGCAATCGTGATCTATGAACATGTCTTCAAAATCATTGAAATGCCGTGAGTCTGGGAATTTCTTACATGTATACAATATGTTGTGGCATATGAAGAATCTAGGTGGCAGGCAATTTGGATAGTGGCCATGCTCACTAATCAGAGGACAGACTTCACATGTGCTTAGTTTGGAAGGTACTATTGATCCCACAGTGACCTTTTCAGTTACACTCACACACAGTTCATAATGGGTTTTCAAGTAGTATCAATGTATAAAAAGGTTAACTGAGGTCTAAACACTGTGCAATGGCCAATGGCTGACGACTGGGAACTTCATTGGTTAAGCTTGTTGCAACTAGCCACCAATGGGACTGTCTGTCCCCTTTAAAGTTCTTCAGTTCTGTTACCTTTCCACGTCAATTCAGTAAATACTATCACTAATCCTAATGACAGCTATAATAATGACATTTTCCAGGCACTGTGCTAAGCCCTTATTCTTGAGGTAGGGACTGGAGTCCCCATTTTATAAGTGAGGAGACTGACTAATAGAATGCTTAAGGTAGAAGTAGAAAAACTGGAGCCTGAACTCTGTTGTCTTATGCTCTTAATTAAATGAAACACTGCTTCCCTAGTGAGCATATTTGCTAAGCCAAGGGACTAAGTCTTGGGACTTAATAATAAAGCAACTAGCTGGATTACATGATCTACTTTACCAAAAAGCCATAGATATTAAATGTATGATAAATGATATTTTGTTGGTTTTAGTTGTATTAAACATATCTAATTACTCAGATTTGTGACTGAGCTGGTTAGATCTACAAAAACAAAGAAAAACTTTCAGTGCCATACTAATCATTTGAGATCATTGGCTGTGACTTGATGTAATTGGACTAGAATCAAAGTCTGAAATGTCTGACCAGTGCCTTCATTGAACTCGTTCAAAGCTTATAAATATTTCAGGTAGTTTTCAGTTATCCTGAATGTTTTCTGCACACAGCAGGGCTAGTTGGCCCATTTGCAGAAATAGTTGCTGATCTATAAATGGGTTAGGTTCAGCCTATGGATAGCTAAATATAATCTTCATGCATACAGGGAAACCTCAGTGATACAGGCCAAATACAGAGAAGGTTAATCTCAATTTGTTAAGGGTCTAAGTTACATATTTAAAAGATTTGATGTAGTTTTATTATTTGCAATAACACCTAATAACAAACTAACTTGTAACCAAATGTTTCCAAATGAGGTCATGTTATAAGAGTTTTAATGACAAGATAAGACTCATTTGGAATAAATAGCACTCATTTGCATGCAAATAATTAATGTGTCAAAGCCCTTAAAAAGAGATCAATCCCTCCTAGGTGAAACATGCCCTTTTGCAATCTTCTTTACACTGTTACGTTGCTGAACTAACTATTCGTTCGGAGATAGCGCAATGGTATTTTGAACAGGAAGTGGGTAGAAATTTAATCACAAATTCTGAACTACTGGGGCCCAAAATAATGATACTTTTCTGTATAGTCATTTCTTGATTATCCACATCAATGAATGTGACAATGATAATTTTGAAATCATTTCTATTTTACCTTGTATATCATTTCGGGGAAAGTTACCTTCTCAATTATATTTTGCTTAGGCTTCTGTTAAACTTAAATTTGCATTGCGTCAGCACACGTAAATGGGCAGTCACAGAGACGGTCGAGAAGCATGTAATAGTTGTGCAAAGCCTGTCTGGGATGAATCATTAAGCATGGTTAATCCACAAGTTGAGAATCATCCTTATTAGAGATTTCTTCATTTTTGAAAATGTGTGCAACAAACCTCCCCAAACAAATAAGAATTCTTAGTTCCTAAGAAAGGATTCCTAAGAAAAGGACTATGTTTCACCCCAGGAGAACCTAGTGACCCCAGAACTGGGTCTTGGACACTGGGCATATGGTTTAGAGACACCTTGAGGCTTTAAGTTTTCATGAGACTTCTCACAGGCAACCGGGACATCTGACGTGGTAGGTGTGATAAGTAGATAGGTAGGTAGGTAGGTGCCTTCTGGAGTATCCAAAATCACACGTGAGTTACCTTTATTCAAAAAGATTAATGGTTCCACTGGTGTGCTTTAATGAGAGTGGCAAACGCACTGCCCCCACACCCCCATCACATTCCTAGTTTATCAGAGTAAAAATGAGACAGAGCTGATGGCCAGACTGTGCCATATACAATGATCAAGTGAAACAAAATGCTTTGAAATCACTTGGGGGAGAAATACTGATGTTACATATGCCCCTTCCCCTTCTCTTGGATCTTTCTGGATGCTTTTCCATTTTGTTTAGGAGGCTGTAAACATTTTAGATTGGTCGAGATAAGGGGAAATAAGAGTTGTTGATCCATGATGGCAGGGGGGAAATCAAAAAGCTTGATTTAGTTTTTCTGTCCCCATCTGCAACATACACAACACTTGGGACAGAGACAGCTGGTTGACCTTCAATATCTATTCTCTCCATTTGTAAGAGAATTTTGAGTTTTAGCAGGACACATGCTTAATACTATATTCCCCAGCCTCCCTTGTACCTCAGTATGGTCACGTGGCTAAGTTCTGACCATTGGTGTGTAAATGAAAATTTCATGTGTGGCTTCTGAAGTGTGTCCTTAAGGGAAAATGGTGCACTGTCCTTTGCCCTCTTTTTCCCTTCTGCTGTCTGCAAAAGTGACACAATAGCCAGAGTTTAAGCAATCACCTTGGGTTACAAGCATGAGAGACACAGCCTAGAGATGATGGAGCTAAAAACTGGGAGAAGACCATGTCCTGGTAACTTCATGGAACTGCCAACCATGCCCTGGATTGTCAAACTTTAGATTTCTCAAGTGAGAGGATTAAATCTTGTGTGTTTAAACTACTGTTAATTTGGGGTTTCTGTCACTCACAGCTGTACCTAATCCTAACTGATACAGCATTTAATCAAGTTCTTTCCTTATAGAAGGAAATGTATTGCATGGGCAAAGGGCAGAGAAAGCCCTTTGGAAGGGGATTATTTGTTGGCAATTTTCTGGTCACCAGGTCAAAGCAGCCCTGTGTCCAAGAACCATCTCCTGGGCCGTGGAAATCATTGTGCCCTTAGCTTCTGGGTGTCAGTCAGCAGCTTCACGCTGACAATATTTTGTCTCTGTGTTTATCTCTTGTTGGTTTGCAACAACAGATGCCACTAATAATCCTTCCCTACCTATATGCTAACTGCCTGAATGCTAACTTAATACAAATCTGCTCATTCTCTCATGATTGCAGTCAGGATGGGATAAGGGAGGAAGAGTGGATTCTCGGCAACATACTCTGACTATGCCAACGACCCCATGATTGCCTATTTCAGCAGCACACACAGGAAATGGCCTGTAAGGGAACAGCCGATCTACTCTGTGTGCAAATTGCTAAACTCCCCTCCTCACGTCACCATTCTGGAAATGTTGAATTCCAAGTTCAGACTGTACACTATGGGTTAATGGGGTTGACAATTGACTGTGCTTAAGTGGTATTAAGGTAATGCATTTAAACATCAAAAGTTTACAACCCAAAATTGATCACCTTGGCCAATTTACACAAGAAGGATCAATATCATCAGCTCCCCCTCTCTAAATGTTAACAAATGCTTTAACACAACACTTCTGACCGTGGGATGCAGATTAAAATTAGATACGGAATTAAGTTCCTTCTACACAGTAGAAGAGTCAATTTGAAAATCCTGATAATCAGCCAGAGCTGCCCACAAGGCTTGGCTTTATAGCATTTAACTGGAAAGGAAGCTTGCTCCCCACACACCTAATGATTTTTTTCTTTTAATTCAGCCATAGGAAAGACAAGGACAATAATAAGGTTAGGGATTTTTCCGTAACGGTCACCATTCAGTCTAGGGAAGGAATAGCTCTGAGTTGTGCATGGTGGATCCCTGCTTCCATCTCCCGAGAAATGCCTGCAAGGGAGAGCAGGAAGGTCCCCAAGCCACTCCCCATTCATACAGTCAAGAGCAAGCCGGACCAGCTCTACCGGGAAAGGTCCCCTTTTACGTGCTATATGGGTTCACAACAGGCCTCCCCAAGATGTGCCAATTTGGCACATGGATTCTTTTGTGCTAAAGACAATAGAGACCTTGTGGGATCACGAGAAACTTCTAGAAGAATTTAAATTGGAGAAAAAGAGTTATTAACAGAGATAAAGTTTATTTAAGTGGCCCCATCTATACAGCAGGGCAAACATCTAATTACCAAACATCTACTCTTCTGCTTATCATCCTGTAAATATCCCTCCTGTTCTTGGAAGCCCCAGACCCCTATCCCATTCCTCAGCTCAGGATGGCCTGTATACCTCATTTTCCCTTTATGTCTTTGACCCTCTAATGTATGTGGGGTTCCTGTACGTATGAAAATAAATTTTATTTTCTCCTGTTAATCTGTCTCATGTCAATTGAATTCTTAACTACCCAGAAGAACCTAGAAGGGGAGAGGAAAATTTTCTTCCTCCTTGACAATAGACACCGCAAAGATTGCAATCATCCTCAGTAGCAGGGCTGCCTGTCAGGTAGGTGTGACCCAAGCTCAAGAGCAACTTCTGATGGAAGGATACCTTATATCCAAGAGCTTTCACATATGGCGTATCTACTACGTGGAGGCAGAACAGACTTGTGAAAAACTCTCTCTACCCCTTCTTCCCCTTGTGGTACGTCCACTAGGAGCCAGTACCTTGCTGATCCCTCATTCTCTCCCCATTCCAGTCATGCTTTCTGTGAACTGTGATGTTAGATAGCTGGATACAAATTAACTCACATTCATTACATTCACATCTTAATGTATTGTCTTTTCTAGAAACAGTCACAATTTAGGCCAAAGCATAAAACCAAAGAATCTTTTATGGTGACATTTCAGGTCGGTGATTCTCAAGCTTAGCCAGCTTAACAATCACCAGGGAAGCTTGCTATCATTACAGATTCCTAAGTCCTGTCAACAGAGAATCTGATTCAATGGATCTACTTGGGGGGACCCCAGCCATCTACTTTCTAAATGAACCCTCACATGATTCCAATGCAGCTGATCCACAGACCACTTTGGTCTAGGTGGTTGCCTACACCTTTGGTCCATTCTGCAAAATATTAATACTTCAAAGAAAATTCTTAAAAGGAAGACTCTTTGTAGGTTTTTTCAAAATAAGCTTATTTTATTTAGAACCAGTTCTGGTCCATCTGTTTGGCATTTCTTGCTGTAAATAGTTATGAGGTTGGCTATAATAACGTTTGTACTGTTGGGCAGGTAGAAATCATCCAGGGATATTTGGGGCCCCAAACGCAACAACTACCCACTGTTATAGTCAGAAAGAAACTGAGGAAAGTTATTGACCTTAGCTCCCTCTTCCTCTCCCCATGCCTTTCTGCTGGGGAGAGTAAGAAAGAGCGAAAACTTATCAATGAGTCAGAAGGGTCCAAAGGCAGATTGCTGCTGGGGACACTGATAGTGATGAATGACAATTACTTTCTGGATTACAAAAGTCAAAGATACAAAGGATTCCATCCTTCTGCAATCCCTGCACCAACACCTGTCTATATTTGCCCTCCTTCACAAGCCTTCTTCTGGCTGTGGCCTTTGTTTCTTTTCAGCTTCTCTTTTCAATGACCACCACCACCATATATAACTAGGGACTCTACATGTACATATTCCACTTAATCATAAAACGAACCCTGATAAAGTTAATTTGTGTATCGGGACCCACAAAATGGAGGCCACCCCAGTTGCCCGGCCCATGTCATAAATCTAAACCTAGGTCAGCCTGTACTTACAGGAAACCCCTCACTGTCAAGGAAACTTAACACCAATCACAATCCTTCAACTCAGCTTTAGCTGGATTACCTTACCCTAGAAAATAGGACCTGTCAGCCTTGTAAGGAAATCTTCTACCTCCTAGCCAATCATACCCTGTTTCTGGGAGGCCTCTTCTAATGCTCTAGAAAACTCACTCTTGCCCCACATTCCTTGGGAAGGAGTGCTCCTCTGCTTATGAGGCACCATATTCCCCAAATCCATGGATTGTTTACCCTTGAATTAAAGGACATCAAACCAGTTACTAAAGTGTTTTCGTTTTATCATTTGATAACCTGAGTGAGATGGGTACTATTTTATCTCCTTTTTCCAAATGGGAATAATGACAAAAGAAAGGCAAGAAACTTGAGCCAAATACACACCCCACTAAAATATGAACTCTACGAGGGCAGAAATTTTAGTTTGTATCTTTCACAACTGAATTTGGAGCATCTAGAACAATGTTTGGAATATAACAGTCACTCAATAAATATTATACCTACCTGTATTTTTGTCTAAGATCGATTATTTATTTTAAAACAAGAACCACAGATACACTCAGACTAGGTTAGGCAAAAGGAATTTAGGTTAAGAAATACAGGAAGTCCCACAGGTCCCCAATGACAGGAAACACAGCCAGATCGCATGGGTCTTAGAAAGTGCTGAGACAGATGGTCTGTTTCTGTCTGTCTCTTTGCAACCTTGGGGGTCTCTCATATGTGCTGCCTGTCTGCTCCCAATTTCCTTTCTGCAGACGGAAGCTTCATTGCAAAGTTTACAGCCCCTTCTCCCTCTTCTCATAAGCTTGCACATTAGTTTGGTTGGCCATAATAATAACTCTGGATTCAACTTCATAGGTACCAGGTAAAACAGTTTCTCTTGCCAATTTTCATGGGCAGTTGGGCCAGGTTTCCAGCCTGGGCCCTATTAGCTGTGATCAAAAGATAGAGCCGTGTGAGCTACCCTTTCCGACCAATGTCTGGATCAGATTCCCTAAAGAAGTTTTATAAGCAAGGAGGATATGACTGACATCTCTAGACTAGGTGGGGAGCCAGAGATGCAGAGTGGCATTAGAAGAGCTGTGCTATATGCCAGAGGTGTCTAGGGCAGAGGTCAGCCCACTTTTTCTGTAAAGTGCCAGATGGTAAATATTTTAGTCTTTGAGGGCCAGACAGCCTGTTCTGGCAACTATTTAACTCTATGATTATAGTGAACAAGAAGCCATAGAAATTAACTAAAAGAACGGGTGTGCTGGTGTTCCAATATAATATAAAATACAAAAATAAGCAGCAAGCTGGCCTTGGCCTGAGGGCTGTAGCTTGAAGACCCTTCTTCTTGGACAAAGTTCTCACTAGGAAATATGTCAATTGTCCATATTCCCATCAACCTGGCTTCTGGTTCTCTGGACCAATGACATCTTGTTTTTAACTGATTTTTTTTTTTTTTAAGCAATCAATGATTTGCAATGGCCTAGTTGTTAAGATGCAAAACCTCCTGTTAAGAAGCAAGTGCTTTGCTCTACTACAAGAAGGGTGCTTTAAGTACCAAGTCATACTCATATGAGTGGCTTAAATGACAGTGAGTGTTTGTGCTAGGATGGTGTAATTATCTAAGCTTAAAGGGCCATTTTCATAGAAACAACCCTGGACCAGCATCTTAACTGGGAAAGATTTTAGTGGGTGCTGTGTTCTCTCTTTTTACAAGTTACCTTTTCCAAAGCTTCTTAATATAGTATGAGAAAGAAAATATGGGTCCAAAAAATGAGGGGAACTTGAACCAATGTGTGCCACCATCAACTGCACGGATTGTTTGTCAAGTAGAAAGGCAGAGAGTTTTAAATGTAGTTTTATTTTAAAGAGTCTGTGGTTGTCGATGCAGCCCATGTGGCTTGGGTTAAGCTTGTAATAACTTCACAAGTGCTGTGAAGAAGCCCCAATTTCTCTCTGAAAGTGGTTTTGTCATACTGTAATATAAAAGGATAAGGGAGTAATCTGACCGTGTGTGGCTGGGTGGATGCTGTTGCCTGCAGTTTATTATATTTAGGTAATGCTTAACTGCACACTTGATAGACATTACTTTTATGTTGTGGCTCCCGGACTGTTTTATGCTCCCTGGTCATTATGCTAAGAAATGAGGCTCACTTACATTTCTGAGTTAAAGTCCCCTGCTCTTACCGTCTGTCCTAATAAAAGATTCTGACAGTGTTAACTATAAAGCTAAGCTCCCTCTTTCTCAACTAAAAAGAGAATGAGTCTACCCTGAACAGGCTTTGGGGCCCTGAAAATGGATGGATTTGCTAATAAGATAGCCAGGTTCCAGTCGAGTCAACACATTAATTAAGGGCTGTTAAACAGAGCTGTCCTCAAAGTGTGGGACAATCATCCAGCCACTGGCGGGGGGGCGGGGGGGGGGGCGGGGGGAGGAGAAGGCAATGAGGGTAGCTGTGGTTAAGCACCAGTTCCTAATCATCCCCCTCTTCAAAACCAGGATTGGAGAGTTAATGTACCTTCTTCCACATAACTACTTCAGTAACCAAGCAGGACCCTATGGGGCCTTCCCGGGACAGACCCATCCGCCATATCCTCTGCTTTAGCTCCTCTCTGAAGTACCTAGCTAACAGAATCTGATGCACATTTCCTGAGTTGTTTTACAGATGCTAAAACCCCCAGCAAAAGGAAGTCATTAACTATTTGATGACCATGAGCACATAGCTCCCAGACCTCCTGGAGCCTGAGGGTTGATAATGTTAACTCCTGTGACCTGGCCATGTTAGCTCACCATCAACCAATCAGAGAATTGTGCACGAGCTGATCACATACCCTGAGACTCCCTTCCCTCACCTGGCCTTTAAAAATGCTTTGCTGGGCCAGGTCTCAGTGCCGGGGACCCAAGCAAGATGTCTGCCTCCAGCCAGAGTTCGCATGGATGGTCATACCTCCCGATACATCCGCCATCAGCTTTTAGGACCCCGGGGTGAGCCACGGTGGCAACCACCCCCCCACGTCCCTGGGAGACCCTCCAACACCAGCAGATCCTGCTCACACTAAAAGATGAACCATAAACACTCAGAGGAAGAACCTACTCACTACTCCTCTACTCTTGGGTGTGTGATGGCCAGTGAAGCATCCACCAGCGCTGCAAGGGGTCCAGAGTATTTTTTGCTGCCTCAGTGCCCAGCGCCTTCAAGCAGAAGTGGTAGTAGATTGTTGCGTATCAGCCAATCCATTCTTTTCCTGAGACGGCAAGAAAACATATCAGCTGGGTTTCAATGGAACTTGGCAGTGGGGACATCCAGCTGATGTGATATATACCTCAACAGAGCGAGGCAGGAGATAGATGGGCCTCGGGCTGAGCAGCTTGAGCTTGCCCCCTGTGGACAGATACTCCAAGATGAAGATAATAGCAGGAGCGAGGAGGAGCTGAGCCCTGTCCAGATTAGAGATAAAGAGACCACATATTTCTCATTCTCGAGGTCAAGGAGACCTTCCCTACTACACATGCACAGAAAGGCTCCTCAGGGGCCAAAAAGGGAGGGGGCGCCACCCCATAGTAGGTGATGTCAACCTACCCATAGGCCTCTGCTCTAGAATCCATCTTGGCTAAGAGATACACGTGCACACAGGGGAGGACCCTGAGATAAACCAAATATGGACTCAGAGCCAGGCATACGAGATGATTGGCAGAGAAAACCCAGAAGAAATGCCCCATATAAGTGATTCAAGCTACCACAAAAGTGCAACTCTTTCTCTGAGTCTGCCCGTGTGAGTCTATTCACACGTCCTCTTCTCCTCCTAATAAACACTCTACTTGCTTCACTACCTTCCATCTCTTTGTGGAAATTCATTTCTACAAAGCCGACGGGCCAGGGCCTTGTCACTGGCTACTGGTCCCTGGTGGTCTAGTGGCTAAGATTCAGCGCTCTCACTGCTGCGGGCCTGACTTCAATCTCTGGCCGGGGAACTGAAATCCTGCTTCAAGCCGCTGTGGGCCAAGGCCACCTGAGATCAAGAGCACACGTGTATCTTTTACCCCTTTCACCCCCTCTCCCACCTGTTTAGGTCTTCTTTGTCTCTCTCCTGCTACCACACAGAGATGATATAAAAGAGGCTCTTTGGCTATTTGCAAAAATAAATAGATAGATAGATAGATAGATAGATGGATAGATAGATAGATAGATGATAGATTGATACTTTGCTGAAACCCAGGGGGAATTCAGGCTTTTTGAACACTAGCTGTCCCAGACTCCTTGCTTGGCACCTTACAGTAAACACTGCACTTTCCTTCACCACAACCCGGTGTCAGTAGATTGGCTTTACAAAGTGTGGGTGAGCAGACCCGAGTTTGGTTCAGTAACAATTCCTTAGGCAGTGTCATGCTTTCCCGGCTTCTCCTTTCAATCACCCTCCACCACCTTGGTAATGAGCTATGTCATCGGTAACTTATCCCAAGAAAAGAAAGATTAGGATAAATGGTAGAACTGGTCTTTTCAAGCCACAGCCAAAACAGTCACTGCAACCTGATTCTCACATGTTAGATGGTGTAGAATGACATTTCCTATGCTCAAAGAAGAGCACCCTTAGTAAACTGGCTTAAGGTTTCTTGCTCTTTGTTTTTAGTAACCTCAAACTTACAGAAAAGTTGTAATTACAGTACAAAGAATGTTTTTGCCTTGAGCCATTTAAGAGTCAGTTGATGCCCCGTCACCCCATAATACTAGTTTAGTGCATATTTCCTACAAGCAAGTACATTCTCCCACATAACCACAATATTACCACCCAAACCAGGACATTCATTACTACCATCATTTTGTAGGGGAGCATAGTTTCCCACCCTAAAATATGTCTTTTTGGCATAATGTTTTAAGCTGCTTATTTTCTAAGAAACAGCGGACATGGAAGTTACTCAGTTTTTCTAGGTCTTTCCCATGTTTGCATGCTATTACACTTTGATTTTCTCCTGTTAATCTGTCTCATGTCCATTTAATTCTTAGACAAGCAAGAAGAACATAGAAGGGTAGAGGAAAATTTCTTTCTCCCTGACATCTTCCTAAGAGCCCATTCAAGTTTTGCCAGTTGTCCCAATAATGTCTTCTAGAGTAAGAGGATCCAGTTCAAAATAAGGAGTTGCATTTAGTTTTCATGACTCTTTCTACATCTTCATCCTGGGAAGTTACCTTAGTTTGATTTTGACTTGCTAGACCTTGACACTATCAAAGATTATAGGCCAAATTACTTTGTCATTTCTCCCTCAGTCTGGGTTGTCTTCTGTTATATTCTAATGAGAATCAGGTTATAGACATTTGGCAGGAATATTACAGAAGTGATGCTGCGTTCTTCTCACTACATCTTATCATGTGCCATGTAATTTCTATTTGTTCTATTAGTGGTGTTCACTTTGATAACTAGATTAACTTAATGTCTGCCAGGTCTCTCTGCTATAAATTTTATCTTTTTCCCTTTAGCATATTTTGAAATTTTTTTTAGTTTAAATTATTTTAGATTTATAGCAAATATATATTATGGCAAATCTCATGTATCCATCACCCACTTTCCCCTAATGTAAGCATCTTGAATGACCATGTTAATATTTTATGAGTGGGTACATTGAAGCCATGTAGGTATTCATTCCTCATTAAGCTTTCAATTTATTCAATTTTAAAATTTATATCATCACAGGCTCAGGACTTCCTATTTTACTGAATGGAGAATAATCTATTACTATCAATAACTATTTATTGATTTTTATTGAGGTGAAATCCATATAACATAAATTTGACTATTTTAAAGTCAACTATTCAGTGGCAATTAGTACATTCACAGTGTTGTGTAATGACTATCTTTATGTACTTCCAAAACATTTCCATAATCCCCAGATAAAATACTGTACTGGTTTTTTATTCATATAGCAACAGATTTTAATATACCATTTCTCCCCAAATAGATGTAAAATATAGAGGATAATGGACATTGTTAAAAGGAAATTTTAGACTACATTAAAATTATAATAAAATATAATAATGCTAAGGCTACAAAAATGAAAACAATAATCTAGAAAAAGAATTGTGTTTGCTATAATAATTCAGTGCTTATCAAATACTTATTTAGAGATAAGCAAGGGATTCCCAATGGAAGAAATGTCATAAACAAGATGTAAAGGGAAAATTGGGGATCATCCTTGATTTCTTCTGAATATCAATTAATTTCTTAAGGAATACCTTGAAATGTGTTCCTTTCATTTTCATAGATCAGGCATAGATCCTCCTTTTTTATTTTTTTAACATCTTTATTAGAGTATAATTGCTTTACAATATTGTGTTAGTTTCTACTGTATAACAAAGCAAATCAGCTATACATATACATATATCCCCATATCCCCTCCCTCTTGTGTCTCCCTCCCACCCTCCCTATCCCACCCCTCTAGGTGGTCACAAAGCACCAAGCTGACCTCCCTGTGCTATGCAGCTGCTTCCCACTAGCTACCTATTTTACATTTGGTAGTGTATATGTGTGCATGCCACTCTCTCACTTCATCCCAGCTTCCCCTTCCCCCTCCCCGTGTCCTCAAGTCCATTCTCTACGTCTGCATCTTTATTCCTGTCCTGCCCCTAAGTTCTTCAGAACCATCTTCTTTTTTTTTTTTTTTAGGTTCCATATATATGTGTTAGCATACGGTATTTGTTTTTCACTTTCTGACTTACTTCACTCTGTATGACAGACTCTATGTCCATCCACCTCACTACAAATAACTCAATTTCGTTTCTTTTATGGCTGAGTAATATTCCATCGTATATATGTGCCACATCTTCCTTATCCATTCATCTGTCGATGGACACTTAGGTTGCTTCCATGTCCTGGCTACTGTAAATAATGCTGAGATGAACTTGTGGTACATGACTCTTTTTGAATTATGGTTTTCTCAGGGTATATGCCCAATAGTGGGATTGCTGGGTCGTATGGTAGTCCTATTTTTAGTTTTTTAAGGAACCTCCATACTGTCCTCCATAGTGGCTATATCAATTTACATTCCCACCAACAGTGCAAGAGGGTTCCCTTTTCTCCACACCCTCTCCAGCATTTATTGTTTGTAGATTTTTTGATGATGGCCATTCTGACCGGTGTGAGGTGATATCTCATTGTAGTTTTGATTTGCGTTTCTCTAAGGATTAGTGCTGTTGAGCATTCTTTCATGTGTTTGTTGGCAATCTGTATATCTTCTTTGGAGAAATGTCTATTTAGGTCTTCTGCCCATTTTTGGATTGGGTTGTTTGTTTTTTTGATATTATGCTGCATGAGCTGCTTGTAAATTTTGGAGATTAGTCCTTTGTCTGTTGCTTCCTTTGCAAATATATCCTCCCATTCTGAGGGTTGTCTTCTCCTCTTGTTTATGCTTTCCTTTGTTGTGCAAAAGCTTTTAAGTTTCATTAGGTCCCATTTGTTTATTTTTGTTTTTATTTCCATTTCTCTAGGAGGTGGGTCAAAAACGATCTTGCTGTGATTTATGTCATAGAGTGTTCAACCTATGTTTTCCTCTAAGAGTTTGATAGTGTCTGGCCTTACATTTAGGTCTTTAATCCATTTTGAGTTTATTATTTTTTTTTATTTTTTAATTATTTTTAACATCTTTATTGGAGTATAATTGCTTTACAATGGTGTGTTAGTTTCTGCTTCATAACAAAGTGAATCAGTTATACATATACATATGTTCCCATATCTCTTCCCTCTCGCATCTCCCTCCCTCCCACCCTCCCTCTCCCACCCCTCTAGGTGGTCACAAAGCACCGAGCTGATCTCCCTGTGCTATGCGGCTGCTTCCCACTAGCTATCTGTTTTACCTTTGGTAGTGTATATATGTCCATGACACTCTCTCACTTTGTCACAGCTTACCCTTCCCCCTCCCCATATCCTCAAGTCCATTCTCTAGTAGGTCTGTGTCTTTATTCCCGTCTTACCATTAGGTTCTTCATGACTTTTTTTTTTTTTTTTCCTTAGATTCCGTATATATGTGTTAGCATACTGTATTTGTTTTTCTCCTTCTGACTTACTTCACTCTGTATGACAGACTATAAATCCATCCACCTCACTACAAGTAACTCAATTTCGTTTCTTTTTATGGCTGAGTAATATTCTATTGTATATATGTGCCACATCTTCTTTATCCATTCATCTGATGATGGACACTTAGGTTGCTTCCATGTCCTGGCTATTGTAAAAGAGCTGCAATGAACATTTTGGTACATGACTCTGTTTGAATTATGGTTTTCTCAGGCTATATGCCCAGTAGTGGGATTGCTGGATCATATGGTAGTTCTATTTTTAGTGTTTTAAGGAACCTCCATACTGTTCTCCATAGTGGCTATATCAATTTACATTCCCACCAACAGTGCAAGAGTGTTCCCTTTTCTCCACACCCTTTCCAGCATTTATTGTTTCTGGATTTTTTGATGATGGCCATTCTGACCGGTGTGAGGTGATATCTCATTGTAGTTTTGATTTGCATTTCTCTAATGATTAATGATGTTGAGCATTTTTTCATGTGTTTGTTGGCAATCTGTATATCTTCTTTGGAGAAATGTCTATCTAGGTCTTCTGCCCATTTTTGGATTGGGTTGTTTGTTTTTTTGTTATTGAGCTGCATGAGCTGCTTGTAAATTTTGGAGATTCATCCTTTGTCAGTTGCTTCATTTGCAAATATTTTCTACCATTCTGAGGGTTGTCTTTTGGTCTTGTTTATGGTTTCCTTTGCTCTGCAAAAGCTTTTAAGTTTCATTAGGTCCCATTTGTTTATTTTTGTTTTTATTTCCATTTCTCTAGGAGCTGGGTCAAAAAGGATCTTGCTGTGATTTATGTCAGAGTGTTCTTCCTATGTTTTCCTCTAAGAGTTTGATAGTGTCTGGCCTTACATTTAGGTCTTTAATCCATTTTGAGTTTATTTTTGTGTATGCTGTTAAGGAGTGTTCTAATTTCATATTTTTACATGTGCCTGTCCAGTTTTCCCAGCACCACTTATTGAAGAGGCTCTCTTTTCTCCACTCTATATGCTTGCCTCCTTTATCAAAGATAAGGTGACCATATGTGCATGGGTTTATCTCTGGGCTTTCTATCCTGTTCCATTTATCTATATTTTGTTTTTGTGCCAGTACCATACTGCCTTGATTACTGTAGCTTTGTAGTATAGTCTGAAGACGGGGAGCCTGATTCCTGCAGCTCCATTTTTCATTCTCAAGATTGCTTTGGCTATTTGGGATCTTTTGTGTTTCCATACAAATTGTGAAATATTTGGTTCTAGTTCTGTGAAAAATGCCAGTGGTAGTTTGATAGGGATTGCATTGAATCTGTAGATTGCTTAGGGTAGTATAGTCATTTTCACAATGTTGATTCTTCCAATCCAAGAACATGGTATATCTCTCCATCTCTTTGTATCATCTTTAATTTCTTTCATCAGTGCCTTATAGTTTTGTGCATACAGGTCTTTTTTCTCCTTAGGTAGGTTTATTCCTAGGTATTTTATTCTGTTTGTTGCAGTGGTAAATGGGAGTGTTTCCTTAATTTCTCTTTCAGATTTTTCATCATTAGTGTATGGGAATGCCAGAGATTTCTGTGCATTAATTTTGTATCCTGCTAATTTACCAAATTCATTGATTAGCTCTAGTAGTTTTCTGGTAGCATCTTTAGGATTCTCTATGTATAGTATCATGTCATCTGCAAACAGTGACAGCTTTACTTCTTCTTTTCCGATTTGGATTCCTTTTATTTCTTTTTCTTCTCTGATTGCTGTGGCTAAAACTTCCAAATCTATGTTGAATATTAGTGGTGAGAGTGGACAACCTTGTCTTGTTCCTGATCTTAGAGGAATTTCACCATTGAGGACAAAGCTGGCTGTGGGTTTTTCATATACGGCCTTTATTATGTTGAGGTAAGTTCCCTCTATGTCTACTTTTTGGAGGGTTTTTATCATATCGGTGTTGAATTTTGTCAAAAGATTTTTCTGCATCTATCGAGATGATCATATGGTTTTTATCCTTCAGTTTGTTAATACTGTTTATCACATTGATTGATTTGCGTATATTGAAGAATCCTTGCATTCCTGGAATAAACCCCACTTGATCATGGTGTATGATCCTTTTAATGTTCTGTTGGATTCTGTTTGTTAGTATTTTGTTGAGGATTTTTGCATTTATGCTCATCAGTGATATTGGCCTGTAGTTTTCTTTCTTTGTGACATCTTTGTCTGGTTTGGGTATCAGGGTGATGGTAGCCTCATAGAATGAGTTTGGGAGTGTTCGTCCCTCTGCTATATTTTGGAAGAGTTTGAGAAGGATAGGTGTTAGCTCTTCTCTAGATGTTTGCTAGAATTCGCCTGTGAAGCCTTCTGTTCCTGGGCTTCTGTTTATTGGAAGATTTTTAATCACAGTCTCAATTTTAGTGCTTGGGATCAGTCTGTTTATATTTTCTATTTCTTCCTGGTTCAGTCTCAGAAGGTTGTGCTTTTCTAAGAATTTGTCCATTTCTTCCAGGTTGTCCAATTTATTGGCATATAGATGTTTGTAGTAATCTATCATGATCCTCTGTATTTCTGCAGTGTCAGTTGCTACTTTTACTTTTACATTTCTAATTCTATTGATTTGAGTCCTCTCCCTTTTTTTCTTGATGAGTCTGGCTAATGGTTTATCAATTTTTTTAATCTTCTCAAAGAACCACCTTTTAGTTTTATTGATCATTGCTACTGTTTCCTTCATTTCTTTTTCATCTATTTCTGATCTGATCTTTATGATTTCTTCCCTTCTGCTAACTTAGCGTGTTTTTGTTCTTCTTTCTCTAATTGTTTTAGGTGTAAGGTTAGGTTGTTTATTTGAGATGTTTCTTGTTTCTTGAGGTAGGATTTTATTGCTATAGACTTCCCTCTTAGAACTGCTTTTGCTGCATCCCATAGGTTTTGGGTTGTCATGTTTTCAGTGTCATTTGTTTCTAGGTATTTTTTGATTTCCTTTTTGATTTCTTCAGTGATCTCTTGGTTATTGAGTAATGTATTGTTTAGCCTCCATGTGTTTGTATTTTTTACAGATTTTTCCCTGCAATTCATATCTAGTCTCATAGTGTTGTGGTCGGAAAAGATACCTGATACGATTTCAATTTTCTTAAATTTACTAAGGCTTGATCTGTGACCCAAGACATAATCTATCCTGGAGAATGTTCCATGAGCACTTGAGAAGAAAGTGTATTCTGTTTATTTGGGATGGAATGTCCTAGAAATATCAATTAAGTCCATCATGTTTAATGTATCATTTAAAGCTTGTGTTTCCTTATTTATTTTCAATTTGGATGATCTGTCCATTGGTGAAAGTGGGGTGTTAAAGTCCCCTACTATGATTGTGTTACTGTCTATTTCCCCTTTTATGGCTGTTAGAATTTGCCTTATGTATTGAGGTGCTCCTATGTTGGGTGCATAAATATTTACAATTGTTATTTCTTCTTCTTGGATTGATTCCTTGATCATTATGTAGTGTCTTTCTTTGTCTCTTGTAATAGTCTTTGTTTTAAAGTCTATTTTCTCTGATATAAGAATTGCTACTGCAGCTTTCTTTTGATTTCCATTTGCATGGAATATCTTTTTCCAACCCCTCACTTTCAGTCTGTATGTGTCCCTAGGTCTGAAGTGGGTCTCTTGTAGACAGCATATATATGGGTCTTGTTTTTGTATCCATTCAGCCAGTGTTTATTTTTTGGTTGGAGCATTTAATCCATTTACATTTAAGGTTGTTATCGATATGTATGTTCCTATTACCATTTTCTTAATTGTTTTGGGTTTGTTATTGTAGGTCTTTTCCTTCTCTTGTGTTTCCTGCCTAGAGAAGTTCCTTTAGCATTTGTTGTAAAGCTGGTTTGGTGGTGCTGAATTCTCTTAGCTTTTGCTTGTCTGTAAAGCTTTTAATTTCTCCATGAAATCTGAATGAGATCCTTGCTGTATAGAGTAATGTTGGTTGTATGTTTTTTCCTTTCATCACTTTAAATATGTCCTGCTACTTCCTTCTGGCTTGCAGAGTTTCTGCTGAAAGATCAGCTGTTAACCCTATGGGGTTTCCCTTTTATGTTATTTTTTGTTTTCCCCTTGATGCTTTTAATATTTTTTCTTTGTATTTGATTTTTGATAGTTTGCTTAATATGTGTCCTGACGTGTTTCTCCTTGGATTTATCCTGTATGGGACTCTCTGCGCTTCCTGGACTTGATTATTTCCTTTCCCATATTAGGGAGGTTTTCAACTATAATCTCTTCAAATATTTTCTCAGTCCCATTTTTTTTTTCTCTTCTTCTTCTGGCACCCCTATAATTCGAACGTTGGTGTGTTTAATGTTGTCCCAGAGGTCTCTGAGACTGTCCTCAATTCTTTTCATTCTTTTTTCTTTATTCTGCTCTGTGGTAGTTATTTCCACTATTTTATCTTCCAGGTCACTTTTCCATTCTTCTGCCTCAGTTATTCTGCTATTGATTCCTTCTAGAGAATTTTTAATTCCATTTATTGTGTTGTTCATTATTGTTTGTTTGCTCTTTAGTTCTTCTAGGTCCTTGTTAAACGTTTCTTGTATTTTCTCCATTCAATTTCCAAGATTTTGGATCATCTTTACTATCATTACTCTGAATTCTTTTTCAGGTAGACTGCCTATTTCCTCTTCATTTGTTTGGTTTGGTGGTTTTTTACTTTGCTCCTTCATCTGCTGTGTGTTTCTCTGTCTTCTCCTTTTGCTTAACTTACTGTGTTTGTGGTCTCCTTTTCACAGGTTGCAGGTTCGTAGTTCCCATTGTTTTTGGTGTCTGCCCCCAGTGGCTAAGGTTGGTTCAGTGAGTTGTGTAGGCTTCCTTGTGGAGGGGACTCATGCCTGTGTTCTGGTGGATAAGGCTGCATCTTCTTTTTGTGGTGGGCAGGACCGTGTCCAGTGGTGTGTTTTGGGGTGTCTGTGACCTTATTATGATTTTAGGCAGCCTCTCTGCTAATGGGTGGGGTTGTGTTCCTGTCTTGCTAGTGGTTTGGCATAGTGTGTCCAGCCCTGTAGCTTGCTGGTCATTTAGTGGAGCTGCGTCTTAGCATTGAGATGGAGATCTCTAGGAGAACTTTTGCCATTTGATATTACTTGGAGCCAGGAGGTCTCTGGTGGGCCAATGTCCTGAACTCAGCTCTCTCACCTCAGAGGCACAGGCCAGACACCCGGCCAGAGAACCAAGACCCTGTCACCCACACGGCTCAGAAGAAAAGGGAGGAAAACAAGAAAGAAAGAAAGAAAAAAATAATTAAAATTTAAAAATTATTAAAAATTAAAAAAATGAAAAGTAAGAAAAAAAAATGAAAGAAAGAAGAGAGCAACCAAGCCAAAAAACAAATCCACCAATGATAACAAGCGCTAAAAAGTATACTAAAAAAAAACAACAATGGACAGACAGAGCCCTAGGACAAATGGTAAAGGCAAGCCTATGCAGACAAAATCATACAAAGAAGCATACACATAAACACTCACAAAAAGAGAAAAAGGAAAAAAAAATGTATCTATATATAAAGAAAAAATGGAAGAGAGCAACGAAATCAATAAACAAATCTACCAATGATAATAAACTCTAAATACTAAACTTATATAAACATAAAACCAGAAACAAATTCGATGCAGAAAGCAAACCCCAAGTCTACAGTTGCTCCAAAAGTCCACCACCTCAATTTTGGGATGATTCGTTGCCTATTCTGGTATTCCAGAGATGCAGGGTACATCAAGTTGATTGTGGAGATTTACTCTGCTGCTCCTGAGGCTGCTGGGAGAGAGTTCCCTTTCTCTTTTTTGTTTGCACAGCTACTGGTGTTCAGCTTTGTATTTGGCCTTGCCTCTGCCTGTAGGTCGCCTGAGGGCATCTGTTCTTCACTCAGACAGGACGGGGTTAAAGTAACAGCTGATTAGTTGGCTCTGGCTCGCTCAGGCCGGGGGGAGGGAGGGGTACGGAATGCGGTGTGAACCTGCGGCGGCAGAGGCTGGCGTGATGTTGCAACAGCCTGAGGCGCGCTGTGTGTTCTCCTGGGGTAGTTGTCCCTGGATCACAGGACCCTGGCAATGGTGGGCTGCACAGGCTCCCGGGAGGGGAGGTGTGGATAGTGACCTGTGCTTGACACAGGCTTCTTCGTGGCTGCAGCAGCAGCCTTAGCATTTCATGCCCGTCTCTGGTGTCCACGCTGATAGCCACGGCTCATGCCTGTCTCTGGAGCTTGTTTAGGCAGTGCTCTGAATCCCCTCTCCTCGTGCACCCTGAAACAATGGCCTCTTGCCTCTTAGGCAGGTCTAGACTTTTTCCCAGACTCCCTCCCGGCTAGCTGTGGCGCACTACCCCACTTCAGGCTGTGTTCACGCAGCCAACCCCTGTCCTCTCCCTGGGATCTGACCTCCGAAGAAGCGGGAGCCTCAGGTCCCAGCCCCCACCCGCTCCAGCAGGTGAGCCAACAAGCCTCTCAGGCTGGTGAGTGCTGGTTGGCACCGATCCTCTGTGTGGGAATCTCTCCGCTTTGCCCTCTGCACCCTTGTTGCTGCATTCTCCTCCAAGGCTCCAAAGCTTCCCCCCCGCCACCCCCCGTCTCCACCAGTGAAGGGGCTTCCTAGTGTGTGGAAACTTTTCCTCCTTCACAGCTCCCTCCCAGAGGTGCAGGTCCTGTTGCTATTCTTTTGTCTCTGTTTTTTTCTTCTTCTTTTTGCCCTACCCAGGTACATGGGGAGTTTCTTGCCTTTTGCTAAGTCTGAGGTCTTCTGCCAGCGTTCAGTAGGTGTTCTGTAGGAGTTGTTCCACATGTAGATGTATTTCTGATGTATTTGTGGGGAGGAAGGTGATCTCCACGTCTTAATCCTCAGCCATCTTGAAGGTCTCCCTGTACTGTTTTCTACAGTAGCTGAACCATTTTCCACTCCCACTAGCAATGTATAAGGGTTCTGATTTCTCCACATCCTCACCAACACTGATTATTTTCTGTTATTTGATTCTAGCTACCCTAGTGGGTATAAAGTGATATCTCATTGAGAGTTTGATGTGTGTTTCCCTAGTGACTAATGATATTGAGCATGTTTGCCTATGCTTGTTTACTATTTGAATATCTTATTTACAGAAATGTCTATTAACGTCTTTTACCTGTTTTCAAATTGGATTGTCTTTTCTGAGGTTGAGTTCTTTATATTTTCTATAAGATAACTCTGTGTGAGTTCTTTATATATTCTGGATAATAGACCCTTAACAGGTATTATGATTTGCAAATACTTTTCCCTTTTCTGTAGGTTGTCTTTTCACTTTCTTGATAATGTTCTTTGATGCAAAAATATTTTTAATTTTGATGAATTCCAACCTAAAAATTCAGTTTGATGAATTTTTAATTTTGGTGAATTCCAATCCAATTCTAATGGATTCTTTATATCTAAGAATCCATTATCAAACACAAAGTCATGAAGATTTAAACCTATGTTTACTTCAAAGAGTTTTCTAGTTTTAGTTCTTTATTTAGAGTGTTGATCCATTTTGGGTTAATGTTTGTATGTGGTGTGAGGTAGGGGTTCAACTTCATTCCTTTGCATTTGGATATCCAATTGTCCCAGCATCATTTCTTGAAAAGACTATACTTTCCCCCACTGAATGGTCTTGGTGCCCTTGTTGAAAATCAATTGGCCATAAAGGTATGGTTTTATTGCTGGACTCTCAATTCTACTCTATTGGTCTATATGCCTATCACAATGCCAGCACCACAGTATTTTCATAACTGTAGGTTTGTAGTAAGTTTTGAAATTGGGAAATATGAGTCCTCTCATTTTGATCTCCTTTTACATTTTTGTTTGTGTGTCTTTGGCTATTGCAATTCCATATAGATTTAAGATAGGCTTTTCCATTTCTGAAGAAGAAAGGCCTTTGGAAATTTGATAGGGAACACATTCAATCTATAGATTGCTTTGAGGAGTATTGCCTTCTTAACAATATTAAGTTTTCCAATCCATGGACACAAAATATATTTCCATTTATTCATGTCTTCTTTAATCTTTTTCAACTATGTTGTATAGTTTGCCATATATAATTTTTGCTCCTATTTGGTTAAATTTATTCCTAGGTAGCTTATTCTTTTGGATATTATTGTAAATATAATTGTTTTCTGAAATTCCTTTTTGGATTATTGATTGCTATTGTATAGAAAAACAATTGTCTTTGGTGTGTTGATCTTGTATTTGGCAATATTGTTGAATTGTTTTATTAGCCCTAGAAGTTTTTTTTATTGGGTTCATTAGCATTTTTTACATATAGGATCATGTCATCCATAAATTTAGTATTTACTTTTAACATTGTCCCAGATTTGGCTAGTGGGAGACTCATTCAAACTGGCTCCTCTATCCTTTAGATATGTCCTCTTTATTCTTTGAGTACCCTCTTACTTTCTATCACATGCTATTCTATGATCATTTTGTATTTTCCCTGCCCTAGCTCCCAAATCATCCATTTCTACAAAGAGTCATTGTTCCTTTTTGTGGAGAAGGGTATTGATGAATCAAGATCTGAATGGTAGATGTGATTGTTGTCACTGTTCCCAGGCCCTCTCCATGAACAGAACTAGGGGACAGGTGTATTACATACTGTACATACATACACACAAGTTAACATCTATTAATTTTATCTAATTATGTATATTGATAACTATGAGTTGACACCAATAACTAATTCCAATCCAACACCACAGGGTTCATTCTAGTTTTTTCCTTTTCCATACTTTAACTTTTCTCAGATAGTGAGAAACCTTGCTCCTGTTATTCTTAATGCATTGATTACTTGATAAATCCTCTTACATGTACTAACTTCCCATTGTTGATGCCATGTCCTCCTCTGAGCAAATATTTTTGTCCTACTTAGGCTCTGAACTCCATGCTACACAGCTGTCACTGTCCCCAATGTGGATTCCTCCTAATCCTGCTTGTGCTCCTACAGACCTTACCAGGCCATCCCCCATGTCGGCTCAGGCTCTGACAGTCCTCCCTAGGCTACCTCTTTTTGGGCTGTCCCTCCACTGGGCACCCTCTTCACTCTTTGTTTTGCTCTGGCACCCCTTACTTGGTCACCCATATGTGTGGATGCTTCCCTGACCCTGTTTTGCCTTTGACACCCTTCTCTAGGCCCATTAGCTGTCCCTGTCCCTCACAGTATGGACGCCTACCTTGCTTGGACCCTTCAAATGACTTTAGGACTAAATAGTTCAGGAAGGAAAGGGAAGGGAAGTGGAAGGGGAATGGTTTGTTTGTTTGTTTTCCCAAGGCAAACAAACTGAACAGTTAAGATGATCTGGTTTTTAAATATGACTCGACACAACCTACATTGAATGTGGGGATGGGGCTATTTAGCCTCATTTACTACCCAATATTGAGTTCCTTAGATAGCATCTCTGACAAGGAGTTATTTAACTACTGCCTGAACACTTCATAACTATCATATTAGAAAAGAGCTATACTACATGCATATTTAACACAGGCAAATTTAACTATAAGCACATAGATCAGAATGGAGGAGAGGAAAAAAAGAAGTGAGGAGGGAGAGCGAGAGTGAGGGAAAAGAAGAGAGAAGGAGAGGGAGAAAGAGAGAAAAACACCATGAAAACAGTTCTGTTGATTTTACTTACCTTTGCACTCAGTGGGACTATGCCTTGGACTGAACAGTTAGTCATCATAGCATTACTATAAGGTAGCCACTATTAGCCCCATTTTATATATGAGAAAATTGAGGCTTGAAGAGGCTAAGTCATGCCCCAGGTCACACACCTAGTGTGTATGCACAGCTGAGGTTCTAACCTGTCTGTCTGACTCAAGAGCTATGCATTCCTGCATCCAGGGATGTGAAGCCCACTTCCTGTCATGGCAGCCCATTCCAGCCTTGGACTGCCTTGACTATTAGAATGTTTTATCCTTTAATAGAATTGAAAATCTGTCTCCCTGAAGTTTTTCCACCCATTGGTCTTGGTTTTATGCTTTGGGGATGTGTAAAACAATTCTAATTGCTCTTCCATATGACAGCCCTTAAAATATTTGTAGACAGCTATCATATCCCCTGAGTTTTTTGCTCTCTAGGCTAGACAATTCTAGTTCCATCAAACATTTCTCTTATGAATGAGAAAATGCCTCCCTCTAGCTTGTTACACTGCACTAATCTTCCAAGGTAAGAAGGATTTAATTCATGCCCCAAACATATTCCATTGTATCCAGGGCAAAAGGAGAGTTAGACATTTGCTTTTGAACTGAAACGGCAAACAAGGAATTCAATCTGCTTTCCACTGCAGATATTTATTAGGTTCTGAGACATAAGTGCTAAATTATCTTTTCCACTTGGGTCTTTCTGTACATAAGGCCAAGCCATTGGTCTAGATCCCATTCTTCTTTTGAGGAAGGGCCAGGAGTTTCCATGAAAGATTGCTACCAACTATCTGTCACTAGGAATGTGTACTATTACAGCTAGTGCAGTACATTTCAAAATTACCTAGAGCTCATATATCCGATAAAGGGCTAGTATCCAGAAGATATAAAGAGCTCTTACAACTCAGCAACAAAAAGACAAACAACTCATTAAAAAATGGACAAAGGACTTGAATAGATATTTCTCCAAAGAAGATATGCATGTGGCTAATAAACACATGAAAAGATGCTCAACATCATTAGTGGTTAGGGAACTGCAAACCCAAACCACAGTGAGATAACATTTCACACTCAGCAGGATGGCTAGAATAAAAAAAATTAAAAAGTGTTGGTGAGGATGTGGAGAAATTAGAATCCTCATACATTGCTGGTAGGAATGTAAAATGGCTCAGCCATGCTGGAAAACAGTTTGGTGGTTGCTCAAAACGTTAAACATGGAAATACCATATCACCCAGCAATTACACTCCTATATACCCAAAGGAACTGAAAACAAAAACTTGTACACAAATGTTCATAGCATGACTGTTGTCAATAGTCAAAAGGTGGAAACAATCCAAATGCTCATCAACAGATGAATGGAGAAGGAAAGATACAATGGAGGATTATACAGCCATAAAAAAGAATGAAGTATTGACACATGCTACAATGTGTATGAACCTTGAAAACATTATGCTAAGTGAAAGAAGCCAGACATACAAGACCAAATGTTGTATGATTCCATTTATATGAAATATCCAGAATAGGTAAATCCACAGAGTCAGAACACAGGTTAGTGGTTGCTATGGGCTAGAGGGAGAGGGGAATGGAGAATTACTGCTTAATGGATACGGAGTCTCCTTTTAGAGTGATGAAAATGTTTTGGAACTAAATAGAAGTGATAGTCATACAACATTGTGCATGTACTAAATGCAACTTAATTTTACACTTTAAAATGGTCAGTTTTATGCTATGTGAATGTCACCTCAATAAACACAATTACCTGGAGCTCTCTGGCAGGTGAGAGGATGGTAGGGAGGGCAAACGCAGTGTTTTTCCCTATTTCTGTCATTCAGGGCTAAGCTACTTGTTTCAAAAGATGTTCTAAAGAAATAAATGAACCCAAGAAGAAATCATGCTAGCTTAGGAATATGGTAACTCTACATTATCAGAGCCAGGGCATCTGTTTTCTAGCCAGATTGTTCTTAAAACTATGCTAATTCAGTAAAATAATGACAGTTATAATTAAATGGTCACAAACATCAGGCTTTGCAGATGAGTATATTTATCACTTAAATACATAGTTGTTAAATCAGGGCATTTCTCCATCACGTACTATTTTGGATGGAACCAATCCTTATTTTCTGGAAGAAATTAGTTTAACTAGAACCACTGCATTTTAAATTTCCATGCAGTGCAGGACTAACTTAGTATTCATTAATATTTGCCATACATACTTTCACTCACAAGGTGTTTTCTCCCCGGATTCAACAGTCTATCAGAGAGTTGTGAAAAGGGATTGTCAGTGACAAAATCTCGAACTGCCCCAAAAGAGCCATATTTTACTTCTGCTCCTCATTCGTTGAGTGAACCTCACATCTTTTCATTGTTAAAAAGCCAAATTCTCCAAGGGCTTCCACTCCTCCCCGGGGGAAAGTTAGACACTTGGAGAAGCTGCATCAACTTACAGACCACAAGGGTGCCATTTGGCAAATTACAGCTTCCATGTTCTGGGACCCTAGAGAAAATTAATACACTTTCCTAGACTGTCAAAGTTCTTCTCATATGTAGTTGGGAAAAGCAATTAAAATACTGAGTAAAACTTATATGTACTATTTGGATATGCTGAGTCAAACAGGTAAAATTAGATTGTTGTCCTGGAAATTCGTAGATGAAATAGCTTTCTCTGAGTGCTAAGGTTAGGGTAGGTAACTGCATTTAAATTGCTAAAGTATTAGGAAGAAACTTTTTTTTCATCCTAAAGTTGGAAGGTTGCATGGGAATTCTTTTAAGTTTTGCTCAACATCACTTACAGCAAAGCCACGGTTTCATCCACAGATTCCATTGTCAATGTTTCTCCAGCCCATCACCTTCCCCTGGTTATACAGAGCGTGTTACATGGTATCCTACAATGAGGGATGGCAATGACCTGTATGGGCAATTTGCTATCTGAGTCAATTATTTTGTAAGGGGCATATACATATCAGAACTTACAGTAACTATTAATTTAGTTAGTAAATTAGCAGGATAAGCCATTATACCTAAACTGATTTTTCTCTTCTTCCTTTTCCTTCCCTTTAATTGTCTATAAGCATATTTTTTGTGACTATACATCACTACAGACTGACAATCATGGAGTAACCAAAACAATTTCACCACCAAATCCATCATCTGGCACATTACCACCACATTTCACATATGGGAGCAATGGATATAGAAAGCACTAAATAAAATGGTGTTGCTCTAAAGAAAGGCCAGATTTATTTATTTTTAAGAGAGGCTAGATTATTTTTAAGAGAAAAAAATACAGCTAAGAATAATGCATTTTCTCATCCCCTCTGCTTTGAGGTTCTGACTCACGAATGTTTTTGTGGTTTCTTTGCTTGTTTGTTAATGACTCTTACATGACTGTAGAAGGCTGTGAGTACCACTACTAGTTAGAATGGATTTGCTACTGTGCTTCCCATCTATAATCTATTAAGTATGCTTTCCTAACTCGCTATCTTATTGGAGAGATGGATAAATAGAATTCCTCTAGACGTCTGCTATTCATCAGGATTACTTGTGCAGTTTATATTTGAACTCCCATTCTGCAGATTTTGAAGTTACTCTTCCTGTTCTAGTTACTATTGTTTCGTAACAAATCACTTCACAATGTCAAGGCTGAAAATGTCAACAATTATGTTATCACCTCTCATGGCTTCCATGGGTCAGGAAGTCAGAAAGGGTTCATCTGGGAGGTTCTGGCTTGGAGTCTCCCATGTAATTGCAGCCAGACAGTGGCTGGAGCCAGATAGTGGTGGGCTGGAGCAGAGGAGGCTGGCCAGGCATCTCTCTCTCTTCCTGCACTTTCAGTGCTTCTCCATATGGAGAACTAGCCTAGGCTAATTTGGGCTTCTTCACAGTGTGGCAGTCTCGGGGCTGTTAGACTGCTTACAGGGTGTCTAATGACTCAGCATTCCACTCCTGGGTATATATCCAAAAAAACCCAGAAATGTTAATTCAAAAAGATACATGCACCCCAATGTTCATAGCAGCACTATTCACAATGGCCAAGATATGGAAGCAACCCAAGTGTCCATCAACAGATGACTGGATAAAGAAGATGTGGTATATGTATACAATGGAATACTACTCAGCCATAAAAAAAGAAGGAAATTTTGCCATTTGCAGCAACATGGATGGACTTGGAGGGCATTACGCTAAGTGAAGTAGTTCAGACAGAGAAAGACAAATACTATATGATGTCACTTATATATGAAATCTAAAAAATACAACAAAGTAGTGAATATAACAAAAAGAAGCAGACTCACAGATAAAAAGAACTAGTGCTTACCAGTGGGGAGAGGGAAGTGTGGAGGGGCAATATAGGGGTAGGAGAAAAATAAAAGCATTATTATGAGATTATATGAAATTGTGTGTGAAACTTTTGAAAATTGTAAAGCACCACAGAATTTAAAAACTCTTTCATTCAATTAAAAAAATAAAAATAAAAAATTCTTAGAAAGTGATTGTTCCAGAAAACAAGGCAGAAACCTTCCAAGACCTAGCTTCAGAAATCCCACTGCACTATTTCTGCCTCATTACTGGTTACAAGCAAGTCACAAACCTAGCCAGATTTAAGAGGGAGAGGAACTAGACTGTACATCTTGATGGAGGAGTGGCAACTTTCTAGAGAGCATGAGGGATGGGAGCTCGCATTGCAGTCATCTTTGGAAAACACAGTCTCCCATACCTCCTTTGATCACAACTTTTCCTCTATCTTCTTCTTCTCTGAGTCCATGGTCAATTGAGGTTTTTCCTTTTTGTAATCAAATGCAACATCACGATGAAGTATTTATTAGGCTCTGTCATGTATATGATGCCATGCCAGACACTTTAGGCTTGATACAAAAAAAATCATGGTCCTTCCCTTCTAAGAGATTATATTTAAATGTAATATAAACAGATAAGTAATATACTTTTAATTTCCCTTTTGTCAAGTAAAGAAAAAAAAGAAATGAGAAAGAGCAGTAAAAGAACTTATCACATTCTTAAAATCACATCCCAAAGACCCTTCCCTTTGAAGAAAGAGACTATAAATTTATTTAATGAAATATTATGTTACTAGATATTTTGCTTAGGAATTCTTTGCTTGAAAGTAATGGAATACCAACTCAATGTAGCTTAAGAAAAAAAAAAGAGAGATTATAATGAGGATAAAGGAGTGATTCAGAGAATGCATGGACAGAAATGTAACCGAGTTTCAAGAAGAAGCTAAAGTGAGAAATTAAATGTCATGTGAGATTTCTCTATTTTGCTCTGCAGTCCAGGCTTTGCTGCTGCTTTTATCCACATCATAGAAAACAATGCAACCTCAGTGCTCAGGATTCCATGTTCTTGTCCAGCCACCCAGAAACAAACTGGTTTCCTTGTCATCTCCATATCTAAATTGGTTCAGCTCATCCTTGGTAAATAACAAGCCTGGCTAGGAGCTGAGGTTGCATTGTCTAACTCTGACAGCTTCAGCTACAATCATGTAGATCAAACAGCTTCAATCCTTCAAAAAGTTGTGCTGGGGAAATAATCTAATAGATGCCTACTAAGCCAAGATGGAGGAAAATACAAAGGGTTGATGTTGTGCATAGGTAGCATAAGAAATTGACTACCTGATACTATTTGAAAGCTTTTTAGTAAGAGATTGGTTCAAGATGGCAGAGTAGAAGGACGTGTGCTCACTCCCTCTTGCGAGAGCACCAGAATCACAACTAACTGCTGAGCAATCATTGAGAGGAAGACACTGGAACTCACCAAAAAAGATATCCCACATCCAAAGACAAAGGAGAAGCCACAATGAGATGGTAGGAGGGGCGCAATCGCAACAAAATCAAATCCCATAATGGCTGGGTGGGTGACTCACAAACTGGAGAACACTTATACCACAGAAGTCCACCCACTGGAGTGCAGGGTTCTGAGCCCCACGTCAGGCTTCCCAACCTTGGGGTCTGGCAATGGGAGGAGGAATTCCTAGAGAATCAGACTTTGAAGGCTAGTGGGATTTGATTGCAGGACTTCGACAGGACTGGGGGAAACAGAGACTCCACTCTTGGAGGGCACACACAAAGTAGTGTGTGCATCAGGACCCAGGGGGAAGGAGCAGTGACCCCATAGGAGACTGAATCAGACCTACCTGCTAGTGTTTAAGGGTCTCCTGCAGAGGTGGGGGGTGGCTGTGGCTCACCACAGGGACAAGGACACTGGCAGCAGAAGTTCTGGGAAGTAC
Source organism: Eschrichtius robustus (assembly GCF_028021215.1). Lineage (NCBI taxonomy): Eukaryota > Metazoa > Chordata > Mammalia > Artiodactyla > Eschrichtiidae > Eschrichtius > Eschrichtius robustus. The sequence continues at coordinate 86,434,086 of NC_090845.1, forward strand.
TCCTTGGCGTGAGCCCTCCCAGAGTCTGCCAATAGCCCCACCAAAAAGCCTGTGACCTCCAGTGCTGGGTCGCCTCAGGCCAAACAACCAACAGGGAGAGAATTCAGGCCCACCCTCAGCAGACAAGCAGATTAAAATTTTACTGAGTTCTGCCCACCAGAGCAACAGCCAGCTCTACCCACCACTAGTCCCTCACATCAGGAAGCTTGCACAAGCCTCTTAAATAGCCTCATCCACCAGAGGGCAGACAGCAGTAGCAAGGAGAACTACAATCCTGCAGCCGGTGGAATGAAAACCACATTCACAGAAAGATAGACAAAAATGAAGAGGCAGAAGACTATGTACCAGATGAAGGAACAAGATAAACCCCAGAAAAATAACTAAATGTAGTGGAGATAGGCCACCTTCCAGAAAAAGAATTCAGAATAATGATAGCAAAGATGATCCAGGACCTCAGAAAAAGAATAGAGGCAAAGATAGAGAAGATGAAAGAAATGTTTAACAAAGACCTAGAAGAATTAAAGAACAAACACCTAGAAGAATTAAAGAACAAACAAACAGAGATGAACAATACAATAACTGAAATGAAAAATACACTAGAAGGAATCAAGAGCAGAATAACTGAGGCAGAAGAACGGATAAGTGACCTGGAAGACAGAATGGTGGAATTCACTGCTGCAGAACAAAATAAAGAAAAAAGAATGAAAAGAAATGAAGACAGCATGAGAGACCTCTGGGACAACATTAAACGCAACAACATTCGCATTATAGGGGTCCCAGAAGGAGAAGAGAGAGAGAAAGGACCAGCGAAAATATTTGAAGAGATTATAGTCAAAAACTTCCCCAACATGGGAAAGGAAATAGCCACCCAAGTCCAGGAAATACAGAGAGTCCCAGGCAGGATAAACCCAAGGAGAAACACGCCAAGACACATAGTAATCAAATTGACAAAAATTAAAGACAAACAAAAATTATTAAAAGCAACAAGGAAAAAACGACAAATAACATACAAGGGAACTCTCATAAGGTTAACAGCTGATTTCTCAGCAGAAACTCTACAAGCAAGAAGGGAGTGGCACGATATATTTAAAGTGATAAAAGGGAAAAACCTACCACCAAGATTACTCTGTCCAGCAAGGATCTCATTCAGATTTGATGGAGAAATCAAAAGCTTTACAGACAAGCTAAAACTAAGAGAATTCAGCACCACCAAACCAGCTCTACAACAAAATGCTAAGGAACTTCTCTAAGTGGGAAACACAAGAGAAGAAAAGGACCTACAAAAACAAACCCAAAACAATTAAGAAAATGGTAATAGGAACATACATATCGATAATTAGCTTAAATTTGAATGGATTAAAGGCTCCAACCAAAAGACACAGGCTTGCGGAATGGATACAAAAACAAGACCCATATGTATGCTGTCTAAAAGAGACCCACTTCAGACCTAGGGACACATACAGACTGAAAGTGAGGGGATGGAAAAAGATATTCCATTCAAATGGAAATCAAAAGAAACTTGGAGTACCAATACTCATATTAGATAAAATAGACTTTAGAATAAAGAATGTTACAAGAGACAAGGAAGGACACTACATAATGATCAAAATATCAATCCAAGAAGAAGATATAACAATTATAGATATATATGCACCCAACATAGGAGCACCTCAATACAAAAGGCAACTGCTAACAGCCATAAAAGGGGAAATCGACAGTAACACAATAATAGTGGGAGACTTTAACACCCCACTTACACCAATGGACAGATCATCCAAACAGAAAATTAATAAGGGAACACAAGCTTTAAATGACACAATAGACCAGGTAGATTTAACTGATAGTTATAGGACATTCCATCCGAAAACAGCAGATTACACTTTCTTCTCAAGTGTTCATGGAACATTCTCCAGGACAGATCATACCTTGGGTCACAAATCAAGCCATTATAAATTTAAGAAAATTGAAATCATATCAAGCACCTTTTCTGACCACAGTGCTATGAGACTAGATATCAAGTACAGGGAAAAATACATAAAAAACAAAAACACATGGAAGCTAAACAATACCTTACTAAATAACCAAGAGATCACTGAAGAAATCAAAGAAGAAATTAAAAAAATACCTAGAGATAAATGACAACAAAAACACGACTAACCAAAACCTATGGGATGCAGCAAAAGCAGTTTTAAGAGGGAAGTTTATAGCAATACTATCTTACCTCGAGAAACAAGAAAAATCTCAAATAAACAATCTAACCTTACACCTAAAGGAACTAGAGAAAGAAGAACAAACAAAACTCAAAGTTAGTAGAAGGAAAGAAATCGTAAAGATCAGAACAGAAGTAAATGAAACAGAAACAAAGAAAACAATAGCAAAGATCAATAAAACTAAAGGCTGGTTCCTTGAGAAGATAAACAAAATTGATAAACCTTCAGCTAGACTCATCAAGAAAAAGAGAGAGGACTCAAATCAATAAAATTAGAAATGAAAAAGGAGAAGTTACAACAGACACCACAGAAATACAAAGCATCCTAAGAGACTACTACAAGCAACTCTATGCCAATAAAATGGACAACCTGGAAGAAATGGACAAATTCTTAGAAAGGTATAACCTTCCAAGACTGAACCAGGAAGAAATAGAAAATATGAACAGACCAATCACAAGTAATGAAATTGAAACTGTGATTAAAAATCTTCCAACAAACAAAAGTCCAGGACCAGATGGCTTCACAGGTGAATTCTATCAAACATTTAGAGAAGAGCTAACACCCATCCTTCTCAAACTCTTCCAAAAAATTGCAGAGGAAGGAAGACTCCCAAACTCATTCTATGAAGCCAGCATCACCCTGATACCAAAACCAGACAAAGATACTACAAAAAAAGAAAATTACAGACCAATATCATTGCTGAATATAGATGCAAAAATCCTCAACAAAATACTAGCAAGCAGAATCCAACAACACACTAAAAGGATAATACACCATGATCAAGTGGGATTTGTCCCAGGGATGCAAGGATTCTTCAATATACGCAAATCAATCAATGTGATACACCATATTAACAAACTGAAGAAGAAAAACCATATGATCATCTCAATAGATGCAGAAAAAGCTTTTGACAAAATTCAACACCTACTTATGATAAAAACTCTCCAGAAAGTGGGCATAGAGGGAACCTACCTCAACATAATAAAGGCCATATATGACAAACCCACAGCAAACATCATTCTCAATGGTGAAAAACTGAAAGCATTTCCTCTAAAATCAGGAACAAGACAAGGATGTCCACTCTCGCCACTATAACTCAACATAGTTTTGGAAGTCCTAGCCACAGCAATCAGAGAAGAAAAAGAAATAAAAGGAATACAAATTCAAAAAGAAGAAGTAAAACTGTCACTGTTTGCAGATGACATGATACTATACATAGAGAATCCTAAAGATGCCACCAGAAAACTACTAGAACTAATCAATGAATTTGGTAAGGTTGCAGGACAGAAAATTAATGCACAGAATTCCCTTGCATTCCTATACACTAACAATAAAAGATCTGAAAGAGAAATTAAGGAAACAATCCCATTCACCATTGTGACAAAAAGAATAAAATACCTAGGAATAAACCTACCTAAGGAGGTAAAAGACCTGTACTCAGAAAACTATAAGACACTGATGAAAGAAATCAAAGATAACACAAACAGATGGAGAGATATACCATGTTCTTGGATTGGAAGAATCAATATTGTGAAAATGACTATACTACCCAAAGCAATCTACAGATTCAGTGCAATCCCTATCAAATTTCCAATGGCAGTTTTACAGAGCTAGAACAAAAAAATCTTAAAATTTGTATGGAGACAGAAAAGACCCTGAATAGCCAAATCAATCTTCAGGGAAAAAAACGGAGTTGGGGGAATCAGACTCTCTGACTTCAGACTATACCACAAAGCTATAGTAATCAAGACAATATGGTATTGGCACAAAAATAGAAATATAGATCAATGGAACAGGATAGAAATCCCAGAGATAAACCCATGCACCTATGGTCAACTAATCTATGAAAAAGGAGGCAAGGATATACAGTGGAGAAAAGACAGTCTCTTCAATAAGTGGTGCTGGGAAAACAGGACAGCTACATGTAAAAGAATGAAAGTAGAACACTCCCTAACACCATACACAAAAATAAACTCAAAATGGATTAAAGACCTAAATATAAGACCGGACACTCTAAAACTCTTAGAGGAAAACATAGGAAGAACACTCTTTGACATAAATCACAGCAAGATCTTTTTTGACCCACCTCCTAGAGTAATGGAAATAAAAACAAAAATAAAAAAGTGAGACCTAAGGAAACTTAAAAGCTTTTGCACAGCAAAGGAAACTATAAATAAGATGAAAAGACAACCCTCAGAATGGGAGAAAATATTTGCAAACAAATCAACAGACAAAGGATTAATCTCCAAAATATATAAACAGCTCATGCAGCTCAATATTAAAAAAAACAAACAACCCAATCCAAAAATGGGCAGAAGACCTAAATAGACATTTCTCCAAAGAAGACATACAGATGGCCAAGAGGCACATGAAAAACTGCTCAACAGCACTAATTATTAGAGAAATGCAAATCAAAAGTACAATGAGGTATCACCTCACACCAGTTAGAATAGGCATCATCAGAAAATCTACAAAGAAAAAATGTTGGAGAGGGTGCGGAGAAAAGGGAACCCTCTTGCACTGTTGGTGGGAATGTAAATTGATACAGCCACTATGGAGAACAGTATGGAGGTTCCTTAAAAAACTAAAAATAGAATTACCATATGACCCAGCAATCCCACTACTGGGCATATACACAGAGAAAACCATAATTCAAAAAGACGCACCCCAATGTTCATTGCAGCATTATTTACAATAGCCAGGTCATGGAAACAACCTAAATGCCCATCGAGAGACAAATGGATAAAGAAGATGTGGTACATATATACAATGGAATATTACTTAGCCATAAAAAGGAAAGAAATTGGGTCATTTGTAGAGACGTGGATGGACCTAGAGACTGTCATACAGAGTGAAGTAAGTCAGAAAGAGAAAAACAAATATCGTATATTAACGCATGTATGTGGAATCTAGAAAAATAGTACAGATGAACCGGTTTGCAAGGCAGAAACAGAGACACAGATGTAGAGAACAAATGTATGGACACCAAGGTGGGAACGCGGGGGTGGTGGGGTGGTGGTGGGATGAATTGGGAGATTGGGATTGACAAGTATACACTAATATGTATAAATTAGAAAACTAATAAGAACCTTCTGTATAAAAATAAAATAAAATTCAAAATAAATAAATAAATAAATAAAAGCTAGTAAAAGGCCTTATCAGGTACAAATCTCTCTCCCAATAATCTATCAAAATGTTACTCTCTTCCTTCTCATGTTACCATATTTATTTTGAAGTTTAGAGGGAAGCCAGCTTGATATTTTCAAGTAAATATTTGATCCTCAGAAAAAATGATTGACATATTATATCAGACCATGACCAGAATAGTGTATTGAAGTGTCTTGACATATTGGTGTCTCACAGTCAGTTGTGAGATATCATAAGTAATATGGGGGAATAAAAATTTCTGAAGTTTAAAAGATTTTTTAAAATCGAAGTATAGTTAATTTAAAGTTTTGTGTGGAAGTGTACAACAAAGTGATTCAGTTATACATATATATATACATACATATATTTTTTCAGATTCTTTTCCATTATAGGTTATTACAAGATATTGAGTATAGCTCTCTGTCCTATACAGTAAGTCCTTGTTGTTTACTAAAAGATTTATTTAAAAACTAAAATAAAAATAGAGCACTTTCAAGGATAGCCCTATAACATCACCACTTCTACTTCTTCCCATTTGGGTATGTTTCCTTGAGTGGGCAAGAATTACAGATTGGACACAAGGAATTGCAGAAATCCTGGTATGTGATGGGAGTAGTGTATGTATGGGAATGTCATCAGACACACGCATTGCAGTGGAGAGAAGGTTGGAAACCCCTGCGTTAAGAATCCTGAAAAGCTTGAGAGACGATCCAGGAGAGATCAATGTCCATTTGATTGCAGAGCTTAGGGAAATGTGGCCAGGAAAGCCCTGGGCAGGCTCTAGGTGAGGGGCGGGTGAACAACTGTATTTTGGACAGGGAGGAGAGAACTAGAACAGGTCCCTGGAGAGAGAAGCCTGCTGCAAAAGATCTGAGGTACTGACAAAGGGGGAAGGAGGCAGGGTACTGAAGAAAAGTTTCACATATCTCATCATTTTGCTCCCGACAAATCCTGTTTGTGCAACCTCTTTATCATACACTTAAAATTTTTTCATCAGGACAAACTTTCACATAATGAGACTCCACCTGTCTCATTAACAAGTTAATCAAAGCGTTCATGAGCCACACGCACAAGGCCCAGAAGCTCATCTCCAACACTTGGCAATTTGTATAGTACTTGAAAAAAATAGGATTCAATACCCGTGCCAAGGCTAAATTATCTCAAATTAGCAACCAAGAAAATAAATGTACAAGTAAATGGCAGAAATGGGATCACAATAGTCTATTTCTATAGGGAGGTGGACTAATAAGTGCCCACAAATGGGCTCTAAGTACCTGGATGAGTATGGGTGATATTTTCTGTCCTTCATATTTCTAGTTTTGCGGTGTTGCCCTTCAAGGGAGCATTCACATTGTTAAAATGAAAAAGAAAAAACTCTTGCAAAGTCTCAATTTAGGTATGCTGCCACCAGGTGGTGATAGTATGGCACAACCATATAGTCCAAGTGATAAGGCACAAACTATAAACATGTGTTTTAGGGAAAAGATTAGCACACTATTCCCATCACCTATTGAAAAAAAAAAGTTAAAAAGAAAAAAAAAGCTTTGCTTAAACCCATAAAGACATAATTTGGCTTTTAAGATTTTCTTTTGTTTTAGTTTTTTCTTTTCAAAGAAATATATGCCTATGTATAATTTGGTGTCAGTTTTACTAACCTTGAATTTTATGATATCATTCTGAATTATAGTCAAAAAGCCATCCTATGCATTTGGCCCCAACTTCCAGGAGGCCAAAAAATGGAAGTCAAAATGACCAGGGTACTTCTCTCTCAGGTACTTTGTCTTTTAGTGGGCAGCCAATCCACCTTGCCTGGCTAGTTTGAAATAAGTTCCTTTTGTCTCTCCACCTTATAAAGACCCTGCTTCTTTCCCCTAAACCTACCCAAAGAATAAGAAGAGAAAGGCACCTTGTTATTTGGAGCAACAGCTTGTGTTCTCCACAATGCTATTTGCCATATTTCCTCAGTAACATTTATTCTCTCTCTCTCCTGATGGGAAAAGAAGGGAGAAACATATATATATATATATATATATATATATACACACACACACACACACATATTAGTTAGAATTTATAAAATAAGATAGTATTTCCATCTCTTTAATAGATTATTTAACTGCTTTGATTAAAACTACAGGTCTCTTGATTTACACAACAGTTCTCTGATTTTGCTTTTAGCTGTTTAGTTAGGAGAGTGGCCAGAATGATGTTTCTAAAACTGAATTTTTAAAAGGTCACTATTTCATACATAAAACAGAGCATTCTGAATGAAAAAATAGATTGGTAGAAAGAATTATATTGATCATATCATGATATGTCCAAGTCTTATGGTTGGGTTATGTGAGACTAAAATCATCATCATCACCATCACCATCATCAATGTCATTATCATCATCATCACCATCCACAATTCTCCATTATTTCTTGAGCAATTAGTACCCACCAGGCTCCATGCTAGGTGCTGCCTACTTTGTTACAACAGAACTCAGCCAAAGGTTTCCTGTTGTTCACAATGCCCTCTCAGGCACAACCTTCTTCATGTTTCAAACCTCATGCAGTGTACTTTCACTACAGCTTTCCATGACAGAGAGCAGATGTTATTATAAAGATTCTCCAAAGGTGAGTCAGAAGAATCAGAGTCTTTACTGTATAATATAGTAGCATATTCAGGACACTAGATTTGGCCATAGGAAGTTCTGTTGGGGTGAATCGAACGTTTCTGGAGCCTTGACTTCTTGGCCCTCTTTTTTTGGCCATTTTTTGTGTATCTTGTACAGGCAATTGATGTAAAATGTCCCTCTTTCCTGATGTGGCATTTGTTATAAAGACCATTTCTCACTGTGGCACAGCATAGTGACCAGCATGATGGTGTGATGTGCATCTCTTTTGGTACTGATCTGAACACTGTGGACCTTTCACAGAGAGTTTATCCCAAAGCAATGGCTTTTGCCATCCAGACATTTATCTGTTCTTCATGGGTAGTTCTGCAAGATATGATACTATGGTGATAAAGAAAATATATCCATAAGTTTCAGAGGAAGTCACTTAGCAGGATGACAGGTGTTATCTGGGCGTTGTTCTCTGTCTCTGGGGTTCTGGTGATCAGACCAAAGCAAAGTGAACCTTGGGAAGTCCAACTGAGCAATTGCTGCAGAACCCCCTGCCTGAACCACAGTTTTTCAGTCATCAACCTTTGGAAACCTTAGTTCTTTTGTTTTTTTTTACCAGAAAGTATTATTGTGTGATATGTTATATTCAGTTTTTAAAAACTATTTAAAAAAAATGATCATAGATAGAACATATTCCCACCTGTCCCAATCTCATGAATTGCCATCTTTGAATGTCAGTGTAAGCTATTGCTGAAAAGAAGATAAGCAATAGAATTCAAGAAACTAGTTGGAATTATTTCCAGCAAATGCACCCCTCACCAACCACCAGCACTACCAACCTCCCAACCTCCAACTCTTCGTATGACTACCTAGAGGTGGGGATAAAATAGCATATAAGACTAAACTTTTGAAAGATTTCCTACATATCAGCTCACTTATGGCAACCAACACCTTTAGTAGATCTGTGAATATGACACCCAAGTCACACCTATTGTTGACGCTGACATAAAGAGCTAAATAGAATAGCCGATGGGTACCAAGTGCACAATGAATTGTGTTGGAAATATTGTTGTGAATTCTCCAAGTCTTACACGGACTAACAACTCTTTTGAAACAAGTACATTATTATACCCCTGTGGTTAGCATAGCATTCATGATTTCTTTCAAAATAGACCACCAATACTGCAGATGATTTTTAGACATTCCATGAAAAATAGTTTACTTCTACCTGAGGTTAAAGCTTCACCTACTCGTTGTAAGACCTGTTGGACATTATATGGTTGATTTCTGGAGCTCTTGATGAGCACCACACCCTCTCCTAGATACTATTTGACAACTCCAATAATTTTAGGCAAATAGTGACAGTACTAGTTCATCTTTTTCACCTTGAATTTTAGGTTGTATGTAAGAAGATGGGGCTCAGCGTGGTGTTTAATTACACTCTTTACTGAAGCAATCAGCCTAACATCCACAATATCAACGTACAGTGGCAAATAATACACTGGACTCATTTTAATGTATTATAGTCTAGGTTGGAGATCTAGCAAGCAGAGTTTATGGGTAAGGCATCAAATAGACCACTGTAGAATGAGAAAATAAAAATTCTACTGCTTTAGAAACAAAAAGATTTGGAATTATAGAAGACAAATGGGTGAAGATGCAAAGACATATAGGGCTCTTAACAGATTTATTCCTTTCACAGTCTAAAGTAGGCAAGCAAAAGAGAAAAGATCTGATCCACCATCATAGTACCTAAGTGCTGGTGCTCTTAGTACTTGAGAGTTGTTAAGGTACAGCTTGTTGGTGACATTTTGAAAATTATTTAAGATAAAAATAAATTAAAATTGAAGTAACTTCAAAAGAATGCAACTAGAGCAACATTAGCATTTGTCATTGCTTTCCCTCTCCCAAACTAAAGTGTTTTTTTTTAATATAGAGAGAAAAACTCAATGCAATATGAGAATCACTTAATTCTGTCTAGTATCATTTATTGCACAGAGGGTTTGGCCACCTTTTCTTATCCAGGAATTATTGCCTCACTGTGCACCACCACTACAGGGATGGGATGGCAGATGTTACAATGGCAGCTTGGGATTTGCAGAAATTTTTCACAAAAGAGAACAATGGGTTAGCGATTCAGGGAAGGAGGGGTTTCATACACTATTTGTACCAGAAAAATCAATGATGTTCCAAAAAACACAAAAGAATGGCAAGTAGGATTTCAAATTAAAGATGGCAGATTTAAAAAAATACTAGCCTTTGATTTCTCCCAAAAACTAAAGGGATATTTTAAAAGGCATAAACCTACAATCAAAAGTAAACATGAAAGGTGTCCAGAGCAGTAAATTTCTGGAAGCTGGAAAGCATATGGGTAAGTAGTACCTGCTCTAGAAACCCCAAGAAAGCCTAATCCTAAACTGACAATGGGGAAAGAGAAACAATTCAATTCACATTGTCAAACTTTACATTAAGAAACAATTAGATTTAATAAATCCCCTTTTCTTCTCCACACACTGGAGAACCAGCCTTCCCATACCTTGACAGAAGATTAGGAATTTATACTCCGTAGAGGGTAAAATAGAGACTCTGGGCAGGGGTCAACAGTTATAGTTGAGGGTTGGGTACTGTATTGAAAACAGAAGCATTAGTTGAATATTGAGATCCCCAGTGCTCTCTTGCCACTCATCTCTCATGATGTCATTATTGAGGCAGCAAATCTGAAGTGTTTTTTGGTGAATCTAACCAACACAACAGGAAAGACCTAAAAATACTGAAATGAGAGATTCTCTAAAGAAATGACTCAACCAGAATACCCTACAATGAAACACGCAAGCTTTATAACTGGCTTTTCAATTTCTCATCCTTCAACATGAACAGAGAACAAAGGATGATTAGGGATATGAGGAAAGTCTCATATGAATGACAGAGACCAAAACAACAAACAAACACATATATAAAAGTTGAACAAAAGAAACTGGGGAGAAACAGACTATGCAGATATATGATATAAAAAAAGATCCACGAAACAATAACATGTTTTGCACACACATACCTCATTCAGGGAATAGGAAAGATATCTCAGAAATTAAAAAATATAGCAGAAATAAAAACACTCTAAAGAGTAGACTGTTTTAAAGACAACATCATTGGAAATCTTTAGAATGTAGAGTAAAAAGACAATGATAGGAAAGGGAGAGAAAGGGTTAATGGAATTAGAGGATCATTATAAGAAGTCCAACATTAGAATATTAAGAAGTTCCAGAAAAGTAACAGAGAAAATGTAGTGAAGAAAATCAAAGCAATAATTCAAGAAAAATTCCCATTTCTAAAAGACATCAATCCACAGATTGTAGGGGTCCATTACCAAAGCACATCACTATGAAATTTCAGGATATTGGGACAAAGAGAAGATCCTACATGCTTTCAGAGAGAATGTACTGGATTCAGAATGGCAAACATTTTCTCAGTTGCAATATTAGAAACTAGACGGCAATAGAACAAACTTTCAATACGTTATGAGGAAAATATTTTCAACCTGGAATGCTATACACAACAAAACCATTAATCAAGTGTGAGGGTAGAATAAATACATTTTCAAACTTGAAAAATCTCAAAAAAATACCCCCCTTTCCCATGTAAACTTTTCCAGAAAGTAACTAGGACATATCTTCTACCAAAATGGAGGAGTAAACCAAGAAAGAGGAAGGCTGGTAATAAAAGTCACATGGGTTCCAACTTAGAAGAGAGGCAAAGGCAATTCCCAGAATGATGGTGACAGGCAGACTCAGCGCACTCCACTCTAAAGGCTATAGGAGGTATTTTTGCTGAGAAGATGAAATTAGTAGAATACTTGATGTATCCGAATGTATTAAAGGAGATTTTTACATGGGAAAGAATACATATATAGAAAGCTAAGGGAAAAAAACAAAGACAACTACTAACTATAAATTTGGATTTAATCAAATGATGTAATTAGGGAAGGATGGGAAGATAGGAAGAGAATATGCTTCTATGTCTGTGTGAGGTTGGGGATGATAAAAGAGTTAAGTCTAATTTTCAACAGTGGGATACTAGTAGATTACATCAAAAACTAAAAACTAACAAAGAAACAATATAATCATATCATTTAGACCTGCAATGTCCAATAAAATAGGCACCATCCACATGTGGATATGGAGCACCTGAAGTGTGGCTAGACCAATTGAGGAACTGAATTTTTAAGCTGATTTCATTTTAAACAATTAAAATTTAAAGATCTTAAACTCAATTCAGTTATTGGAAAGCTTTTAAGTGTGTCTGGAACAACTTGGGTATGTGAATTTCCTTTTTCAACGTATAGGGAATCTAAACACAGATCAAACATTTCTAATGAAAATTTAACATCCAAATAGAGATGTGCTGTAAATGTAAACTATATACTGGATTTCAGAAGCTTAGTATGGAAAAAAAATGTAAAATATCTAATTAATCTTTTTATATAGAATACATCTTCAAAGATAATATTTTGGACATATTAAGTTAAATGAAATATTTTTAACTTTTTTTTTTTTTTTTTTACTTTTTAAATGTTTCTACTAGAACATTTACAATTGACATATGTGGTTCTAATATTTCTACTGGACAATGCTGATTTAGATTAATGGCGTTAAATAGCGAAACAAACAAACAAAAACCCACTAAAATAAATGAAAGTTATCTCTAGGGAGCAAGATATAGGATATAGGGAAGGTCAAGGGACCACTGTTTTTCATATATTATAGAATTATATTATATTATAAAATTATTTTATTATTACAGAACTCTGTTGCATTATTTGACTCTTTAATCTTTATGCATGTATAATGTTGACAAAGAAAAAAACAAGAGTGGAAAACCAATTTCTCAATATTTTTGCAGCTTCACAGGACTACACCTATTTTCATTTGCACTTGATGTTATTCTCTGGAGCTAGGGAAACATCGGAAATAATGTTTTCAAAAGAAGCAGGATGCCAAGAAAGTACCCGGTACTAACAGGCTATGTGTCCACTCTGCCTTCTCAGTGTGTGCATCAGCTAGCAAGCTGTGCTTTATGCAATATTTTTTCCCCCATAGGAATGAGATGAGGCTTAGGAACTAAAGGTATAAAAACATAATAAAAATTCAATTTTCTGAAGCATTCAAGCTGTATAAATAAACAAAACCCCATGACAATTTATCATTAAGGTCTGAAACTTCCTTTATAATCTCCTCTAACGTACCCACAATCTACAATCCCGTTCTGGAAAACCATAGCATGTTCTTAAAAATCAACTACTGTTGCTAAACAGGAAAGCAGCCAGGAACTTTGAGACTCTGCAGCTCCAGTGAAAAATAAGGTTGGATTTGCGTTGTTTCTGGTCAGCTTCAGTACTGCAGTAATTAGAAATGATTTACTTGATTTTTTCTTCAGTCTTACTAGGCGGTAGAACTCCCAAGAGAGATAGGTGACAATTTGCAACTCAGCTAACAGGCACGACAATACATTTGAAATAGCAGTCCTCTAGAGAATTATCAAGCACAGACTGTAAGGGGGACTGAAAAAAATTCATGTGGGACAATGGAGGAAAACATTAAAAAAAAAATCTCTCTTCTTGACTCTTCCCTACTTGCCAAACTTAGCTTCCATTGGAAAGTACCATTAAAATAAAGAGAAAAGGCTTATCCTTATCATTTTTGTGTGTATTTGCATTTGAAATAGATTTTATCTAAATCTCATTTACATTTTTGTAATCACTTTCGTATTTGACCTCTGTACATTCAGAGTACTTTTAGTTCTTAAGAGGGACAAGAAAAAATTAGAGGTCCTAAATGAGAACTAAGGAGATGACTAAAAAGTCAAAATGGTAAAGATTATTCAGGCTAGAGAAAGAGATGACAGAGGGGCAACTGAACGTTGGTCTTCAAAGAAACAATCAACTTGGGAATAGTGCAAATGAGGAACAGAGAATCTATCAGAGAGAGATTTACTGATCAGCGAAGGTCATTAGCGTATGGAATATTTTACCACAGAGGTTGTGAAATTTCTTTCTTTGTTAGCCTTCAGCAACAGGATAAATGTGCATTTTATAGAGGATTTAACACGGCTTTTAGAAAGTTAGGGAAATTAATCATATGGCCTTTCTTAAGGTCTTTTTCAGGCACAGAAGTCCCTAATCATTTCCCCATTTTAAACTACTTGTTGCATACCTATCATAGGCCAAACATCGTGCTAGGCTCTGGAGAGAGCAATGAAAAAGAAAAACCATCTCCATACCCCTGAAGCTTATTAAATGATTCCACCATGTTTTATGAAGGAGCTGGGCTAAGTAATCTCTGATATTCTTTCAGCTTAGAAATTCAAGAATAGACTGACAAGATCATTTCTTGTCAATGGCAGAGGGAGAAGCAGAATCCAGAAAGAGCCAGTTTTGAAGCTAACCAACAGATAGAGCTTATTAACGGTAAGTTCTTAATTTCTTGACTTTGTCCAAAAAAAGTCAATGTTTAGAAACTTGGCCATTTTAAAATCTTTTCAGGTGTGACATTTAGAAAGCTAAAGGGACTTTGTTTTTCAAAGCACTTAATGATCATGGATTTATCCCACAAGCCTGGAAGTACATGACTCTTAGAAGTCACTGACAAATATTCCTCAAAACCACCTCGACAGCACTGGAATAGTACCTGCATAAAGCAGGCTTCTACAGTTACAGCACATGCAAATTTCTTCCTGGGAACTATATTGCTCTTCACACTCCTGCTTCCGAAAAGAAAAAGATTCCATTGAAAACAGTTCTTCAGAAAGGAGGAAAGCAGACATGGTTGACAACAACATCTCAAGTAACTCGAAACAAGCAAGGCGGGATGTGACCTGTTCAGAAGTCAGACAGATCTCCATGATGTCGTCTCGAGAGCAGAGTTTTCGGGCCGTTCAGGCCACCTTTACTGTCTGCTCTGTTAAGGCTGGTCCTCACCTTTTTCCTTCGTCTCCCTCATTGAGAACAGGAAGTGAGACCAACGCAGAGCATACCCAGTCACGGAGAGGTCTTGGGAAACCTGACACTGGGAACCTGGGAGAGAAACCAAGGTTCCCTGGTTCTATTCTTCACAGAATGTGTTGCATCCCAGATGGAAGGATAATGATATAAGAAATATGGGACTGTCCTTCAGGGAGATACTCCTCTAGGGAATGCTCACTCAGTATAGGCTGTTCTTTGGGTAAACAAATGCTATCCTGCCCTCCCCTTCTCCCAAATTCAAAACAATAATTCAGTTAGTACTAACAGTCATAGGTTTGCCTCCATCCTACATATAGTGAGAAATTGTGCAAAGAAACCAGTCTACTGAGGGGTATTAAAGGAGGGGGCAGGGAACTCCACCCTCCTGTCACACAAGGTACTCTCGGGGAGTGAGTAAAAACTTGTTAGCTCAGGAGCCAAATTGCTTGGTTTCAATTTTCAGCGTTGCCACTTATAAGTGTGCTGCCTGGGACAAGATATGGCATCTCCTAGTGCCTCAGTTTCCTCATTTTTAGAGCAAAGATAATAATATTACGTTTTGGGCTGAATTGTCTCTCCCTTCCCTCAAAATTCATAAGCTGAGGTCCTAACCCCCAGTACCTCAGAATGTAACCATATTTGGAGATAAGATATTTAAAGAGGTGATTAAGTTAAAATGAGGCCATTAGGGTAGGGCCCTAATCCAA
The DNA here is from genome assembly GCF_028021215.1 of Eschrichtius robustus. Classification (NCBI taxonomy): domain Eukaryota; kingdom Metazoa; phylum Chordata; class Mammalia; order Artiodactyla; family Eschrichtiidae; genus Eschrichtius; species Eschrichtius robustus. Next base: position 86,449,753 of record NC_090845.1, read on the forward strand.
TAGGACTGTTGTCCTTGTAAGAAGAAGAGCAATCACCAGGGATGCACATGCACAGAGGAGAGGCAGCAAGAGGGGGGCCATCTATAAGCCTAGGAGAGAGGCCTCAGAGGAAACCAACACTGCCAGTACCTTGAACTTGGACTTCCAGTCTCCAGAACTTCAAGAAAATTAATTTCTGTTGTTTAAGCCACCCACTCTGTGGTATTTTGTCATGGCAGCCCTAACAAACTAATACGTAGTACTTATCCTTGTAAGAGTGCTGTGAGAATTAAATTAGTTAATCCATGTAGAATGCCCCAAATGAAGGCTGGCACATAGTTAACACTGTTGTGATGAGAAAAAGAACTTTTGAGAAAAACCAACTTTTGTTTTTCTGACTTGCTGCCCAGGCATTTTACAGTATGATAACCCTGTACACACCCAGAGTCTGGACATTTAGATAAGGACTTGAGTTTAGGATGCCCGCCATAAATTCCTGCTTTGCTTTTCCCTGGGACACCTTTTAAAATAACCATATATAGTTAAGCCTGCAAAACGCTAGTAACCTCTGCTCCAACCACCTTATAGGTAATAAGTACTTGCTGCCCTGCTCTCTATCTCCTGCTGGCTTGTGACCTGGGATGAAGGACTACCCTTCCCCTGGCTCACTGCGCTGCCAGCAACCCCCAACCCCGGATCTGTAAGCAATAATAAATCTTGTGATTCGATTTCCTTTGTGTGGGTGTATAGATTGAAACTGCACCTTCAATCAAAACGATCCCATGGGTTTCAGGTTCTCAAAGTGGGAGGTAAGATGCTGAGGGAGCTCCCTGCCATCCCCGTGTGGTGGCTTGTGTCTCCTCATTCAGCAGGTCACAATCTGCATATTCTTCATTCAATACAACAGCTCTGGCTTCTCAGCACAACTGTATGTTAACTACTAAGTGGAACAACAAAAGGGGATTATCTTTGTTGTTGAGTGTAATTCAAAGCCACCTGCCCATTGGCCTCTGACCTTACTTGGGACAGGAGTCAGGCCTCCTCCTGTTCATTTTGCTAAAGACCTGGATGAAAATAGACCCCAGATTCTGCCCTGAAGGGGATTCAAGATTCTAGGGATCCTAATAGGAATGTTGTGATTGACTCTCTGGTGGGCTTAGGAAGTCATGTTTAGCATTCCCTTTTAGAACAGATTATTTCACTAAGAAGTTTGCTCTTTTTATCCTAGGGTTGTGAATCGTTCCTGTGAACATTGGTTTAACTTTATCACGCACCATCACAACCTATCAGTTTGTAATAACACAAGTTTTATAGATTCTGTATATCAGACACTGTTGAATATAAAAATGTAATGATTTGAGCACATGCAAATTATTTTTTTCTAACTCCGTTAGATTAAAAATGCACTGGGCTAAGCAAAAAATAGGTTAGAGTTTTACAGGTGAGTATTCATTTTAATGAATGAGTATTGCTTATTATTCAGGAGCAAGTGATGGTGTACACATTCAACTAATCTAGTGAAGATGCTTTATACCTACTGTATTTAGTATTACTGATCCCCTAATGCTTTCTTTCTAGAGACCATTAAAGTGATTGCTTCATACCCCTCTAGAAGTCTGAGAATGGGATAGCAAGCCCTGTTCTGATTTGAACAGCATAAAATGGTTGGCTGTCTCCAAATCTCCCTGGTCTTCAACCTGTCAAAGTATCTCAAAGATAACATTGCTGGTAGAACTCTCTGTTTAACTGCAAGTAAACAACCTGGGCGAGCTATCATCACATTGAGTGATCCATTGTCACTTCACCTTTCTAAATCTCAATTTCCTTAACACAATTTATTGGGCTCTTTACATGGACAAAGTGAAATCATGGATAACCACACACTAATCTTTGTTGGGCACTTACCTATGTAGTGAACTTTGTGAGTAATTTGCTGTGTACATTACTTCAATTAAATCCTCAAAATGATACCCTGAAGTAGATATCATTATTATACTACTATATATAACCCATTTTCTACAAAGAAATACAGTACAGTTGACCCTTGTACAAGGTGGATTTGAACTGTGTGGGTCCACTCGTACTCGGATAATTTTCAACAGTAAACACTACAGTACGACAAGATCCATGGTTGGTTGAATCTGCAGATGTGAAAGAGGGGTAGATACGGATGGCCAACTCTAAGTTATAGGCAGATTAACCCTCTGTGTTGTTCAAGGGTCAACTGTAATACTTAAAGAAGTTAACTAACATGCCTGAGGTTCACAGAGCTAGCAAATGCCACAGCTCCAGGGCTAGAATTCAAATCTCAGCTCAAAGGTTACCTCCTCAGTCTTCTTGACTCCTCTGATCTAAAGTAGTGAGCACCCTCCATGAGTCATTCTCTGTATTATCACCATCATTTTGTTTTCTTCTCTTTATAGCACCCAGGATTGTCTAAAATTTGTATTCATCTGTTTTCTTCTTTGTCTCTTTTCCCCCAGTGGAATCTCCGGTAGGGGGGCTTACCTGTCTGGTGTCCCCAGTGTCTATAACAGTGCCTGACACAGAGTAGGATGGAATATTTGTTGAATGAATTGATGCTTGCCTGAATAGGAAGCTGTGTGGTAAACTGGAAAATTCTAGTTAATGGCAAGGTATTGTCTTCATTACCTGAGTTTGGTTAGTTGATCATAATAGCTGGGCCTGGGAAAAACCTAGAGAATGTTTTAATTGGAGAAAGGGGTCAGATACCCTACCCTAGTGGGTAGAATTTTGCAGGCAGGGGCAAGAGGCCTCCTAAGAGAAGTGTTGAAAATAAATATTTGACTATACTTCAATTTTACCCGTGAAATATGCAAAGCACACTCAGAAGTCCGTTTATTTTGGTGAAAGACGTAATTATAGGATAAATCATAACCTTTATGAACCTCAGAAACCATTTAATTAGATCAGGGGAAAATACCTGCCCTGCAGAAGTTCACAGAATCAATATAAAGATCAAATGAGATAATGCATACAAAAGTGCTTTGTAAAATTTAAAGTCTTGCGATACAAGGGTAAGGTGGTATTAGGATGCTAATTTGATCTACTTGTTTCCATTTCAAATGGCTAACATACAATTTATTTCCTGGAAAGTCTTTCTGTAATAATATGATTATGGAGACTCTCCCAACGGCATTGGCTTATTTCATCAAACTCAGAGCTAGAAACTGCGGTCTTTGCTAAGTACAAGTGTGAGAAGCTTAACTGTGGTGGTCTCTGTGTACGGAACCTGAAAAGACTGTGGGATAGGTAATCTAGGGTGGAAGGCAGACTTTTCATTGTACACTGTTTTGTACTGTTAGAGATTTTTAAAAAATTAACCATTTACAAAATATCTAAAAGGAAACAAATGAAACTGAAGGGGAGCAGATTTTGCTATCCCAAAATATGTCTCTTTGGCTTGAGGATTACTTGGAGCTAAAGACAAGCAAAATGCAGCAGATTCAGGAAAAGCTTCTTTACCTCCCCCTCAACTGCCTAAATTTACATTGGAAAAGGGGCCTGTACCAGGAAGAGAGCATATACCAGAGTTCTCTTTTTACCTAAGAAACTTATCTGCATAACAGGGAAATCTTTGTTTCCCGAACATCTTCTCTGTCTTCCTGTGAATGGCTTTCCTCCCCTTTGTATCCCCAGACCCCAACCCCTGTCCTTAGCTCGGGATGTTATATAAGCCTCAATTGCCTGGCTGCTCTTTGGGTCTCATGTTTATGGGGCTCCTATACATACAAAATGTGTTTGTTTTTCTGTTAATTGGTCTTATATCAATTTAATCATTAGACCAGCCAAAGAACCTAGAAGAGAAGGAAAATTTTTTCCACACCTTCAAAACAAAGAAGCCATAAAATTACATATCAGTATGATCATGGTTATCTAAGCCAAGAAGCTTTCAACTGAAAGGAGGTATAAACTCCTTCTCTGTGTTTTTGTCTGAGTGCTTGTTCCATGCTCATTTTTGCCCTTGTGGTTATAGCAGACACTTTGTAGGGCAGATGCCTCATTCAGAATTTTCCCTTCTCTGAAAATGACCTTGGATACAAAGTAGTCATTCTGTCTTCTTCTGCCCAAAGCTGACTGGTTTAGTGGTAGATACTAAAATTGAGAAGCACTGCTCCAGAAGGAAAATTCACGAAATACACCTCATATTTCCCTGTAGCTACCTTAGCTCCTGGCCACCTTGAGTTTGTTCTTCACTAATTCCAAGAAACATTCTAGTGACATTTCAATAAACTCACCCTTTCACTGCCCACTGTTTAAGCTAGCTTCAGGTCAATGGGAGCGAGACCCAGTACTGTTTGTTTTTAAAGTTCCCCACGTGATCCTAATATTAAAATTAAATACAAAATTGAGACCGGACTTGAGAATTCCCTGAGCTGACAAACCATCTAAGCCACTTAAGCAAAACTAAACCTCTCTTATTTCATGAACATAAGTGAAACTTAGGTTATTTATTGTAAATGCCTCTGACAATCATAAAAGAAACTTAAGTCATCTTAAAAATGGTAAGAGATAATCACTTTTAACCAATCCCCTGCTGTCTAGAAACCTCCAGTGTAATAACCAATCACTGTAAAGGATAAACAACTTCCTCATTTTTACTTTAGGAGCCATCCCGTAACTTCATGCCCCTGAGCTTCATACCAGCCTTTGAATTTGAAAGCTCCCAGTTCATAAACTATTCTTATATGTATAATAAATTCTTACTAAATACTATTTTTTGATTTGGTAGTTTTAATTTAGCTATTTCTGGATTTTGGTCACCAGTAGGCATTCAAAGCTGAGAATAGTTACCTTATTCCAATGTTAAGTTAGGTTTAACGTGCACATGACTCACCTGAAGATCCCGTTAAACTGCACATTCTCATTCAGTAGGTCTATGGTGGGGCCCAAGATGCTTCGTTTCCAATAATTTCCCAGATGATGTCGATGCTACTACTTTAGGGGTGACATTTGAGTAGCAAAGCTCCACATGGTTTCTGTTGCTTGAAACCAAAAGAACCTTTTTAAATATAGTATCTTTTCTCAGGTTGCAACCCCATCCTGTAAGGCCTTCCCACTTTTCCACCTATTCAGATCCTACCCATCATTCAAGAGTCAATTATAACCCTATTTCCTTGATGAAGTCTTCCTTAAATCATTATAGCCCCCTCTCCTTGTTGATGGCCCATGGCTCATACAGGCCCCATTACATAATATGACATTTAATTGTCTTAGATGTAGTCCAAAACATCCCACTTACAAATGGTGGCCCCTATACAACTATTTCACATCCCACTTACAAATGGTGGCCCCTATACAACTATTTCTTATGTAATCTCATCTCTCCCAAATGTGTGTATGTGTGTGTGTATAAAAATATAAATGTAAAACACATATATATATTATATATAATATATATATGCTTAACCCAGCATGACCTCCAGTCCAGTAGTGGGAACTAGGCAGGTATTTAATTAATATTTGTAGAATTGAAGGTGTATGAAAAAAAGAAGTGTAACCACCACCATTACCTAGTGAAAAAAAATAAAAAGTAGAAGAGATTATAAAGGAAAATGGTAGAATGACCTAACATGATTTATAGCCCTGGATACCAGAGGATAGATACATTTACATAGAGTTTTGATGAGGATAGTGGCTTATTGCCTAGGAAATGAAGATGGATCTGGCCATGAGTATGCTCTAGTCATGTGTGCAGAGCCCCAGTGCCTCATGTATCCCAGATGTCCTTTGGCAAGGGCACTGAACCAGACAGTCTCTGGGCTCAGTGGTTTGCTTTAAACCAAAAGAGGAAGAGGAGGAGGAGAAGGGAAATATCACAGAATGCTAGAGCTGAAAGTTACCACAGTGACAATCTTTTATCCAACCTTCTCATTTTAAGGATGAGGAAGCTGAGGCTCAGAAATCCCCAGGTTAGAGATGAACAAATCTTGACCTAGAACTCAGATCTCCATTTGTAGGACAATGCTCTTCCATGGCTCTAACTGATCTGGTAAAAATTCTTAATCTATGTAGGAACCCCCAGTCTCATAGTGTCCCCTGTGTTGCCTTTGTCAGAGATGGGAAATTCTGGCATCTTAGTGAAAGAGGCATGAAATGGCAGAGGTAGCCAGGCCCTGCAATGTGTGAATCAGAGAGGGCAGCACAAATGAACGTGGTCTACTGTATACTGCCCTTCCTTCTCCTGAGTCCAGTTCTCTTTGGTCTCAGTGGAGGCCCATGATCTTAAATGGATTCAAGTCAACATAACTCCTTTGCTCTGCTCAATTTTGGTATGAGTAGATTATAGGTTTTCCCAAGGATGAACGGTTAGATAAATGAAAAATGAAATGAGCAAAATTCTTCTTGAATGTTGACTCCCTCCTTCCGGGGACCCCTAGAGTCTCTTCGTCATGCTCTTTGTAGTGTAAAGTTAAGTGGGGTCTAACTAAAATGGGTACTAAAGCCTGGTGCTACATCATGTCTCAAAGAAATCTCAGAGCAACTGGTTCCACTTCCTCATGAAACAGGTATACAAAGCCCTTCCAGAAAGTCTATTTGTTAACAAAAACAAAAAATCTTTTTATCTGTGGATTCATTTCCAAATGTGGGGTAGAAATAACACCTGATAACCAAGAGATAGCCATCTTAGTTATCAGATGTTAACTGATAGAGAGAATTGAGAATGTTCTCAATTTTAGAGAGAATTGAGAATGTTCTCTTTAAAGCCATACTGCATTCTGCTTTAGCAGGAAAAAATTAAAGGGAAACTGAGAAGGACCCAAAGAGAAATAAAATTTCAAGTTCCCAATAGACATGAGTCAAAGGATAAAAGGCCAACAAACTTTCTTTTCCTACACTTTCATTTGTCTTGCTGTCATTTTAACACATGCATTGCTGTGTTCCCGTTTAACTCCCAGAAAAGTAGCACCAATGTTTATTACTACATCAGTGATTTCCACGGAAAAAAAGAATCATTGGGGTGATAGCTGATGCAACTTCCCTAAAAATCGGACTTGGTCTCTTTCTTTCAAAAAGACAAGGAGAAAGATTCTGAGTTAATATGAACAGTTTTGTCGTAGTGTACCATTACTTGAAAATGATGGCACTCAAGGTTTAAACTCCAGATAAATCTTATACTCTGTCTTTATAAAACAAAACACAAAAACCAAACAAAAACGCTTGCTGTCCTCTAGAATTGTTATTTATGTAGTAAACACACCTTTGCCACAGTGAGGCACATTAGAGAATAATTAAACTCACTGGGTCATCTCCATTTTGAAGCCACTATGATTTAATGCTGCACAGAGAAGTAATTAGGTGAATTTGAAACCATAGTCTTAGGGGAGAAAAATAGGGCAGAACACATTCCAAGAAGGGATTGCAGACAGCCTCAGCTACCACAATTACACAGAAAAGAATCTAAAAATAAAGGTGGAGAACAGGCTGTAGACTACTTTGTACTCAGCAGCTTATAGCTTGGCTTGTCAGTCTAGTGTTTCTGCTGGCAAATTCTGGGAACTCTCTACCCTCAGAATGGGGAAATGCTTTGTAAAAAGCCCAATTCTTAGTTTCCACAGCTGAGAGAGATTGTAAACTTGGCTTTATAGGGGCATGGGGCTTTCATCTTTTTTTATTGCCTTCTCAGTGTCCCTTATGCTCACGCTCCAAACTCAGGTTGGGAATGTGTAAATGGAAGGACAGAAGAATTTCCACTGGAAGGTTCACATTCCCAAACAAGCAAAACTCTAAGTGTATAGAGACAGTAACAGTATAGTCATTCTGATTTCAGGTCCTGAAACCAAATAGACCCCAGCTCGTGTCCCACATCTACTGTATGTCGCTTGGAGTAAGTGCCCGGTTCAGCTCCCCATTTAGCTCCTGTCTAAGCTCTACGGAGAGCAGGGCCTGGGCTATAAGTAAAAACTTGCAAGCGCCTTTTTGCTGAAAACGCTAACATTATTGGCACAGAGCCTGCAGTTCCTACATCAGCACGTGGGAGTAAGCTGCAGAGAACCAAGTCATTGCCATTAAGTGGCCTCATCTGTACTTGTAGTTCCTGAGGCTGGGGAAAATTCAAATTTGGGAAACATTTCTTTACAGCTCTCTCTCCTCTTTGAGGCCGGGGCCGTGTCTAAGGATCTTTTGTAGCCTTAGTGGTGCTTTCCTACAGAGCCTGGCTTGGAGTGGGCACTCAATGAGTGAATGAATGGAGCTAGCATCCAAGGCAGGGAGCCAGGATAATCCAGGAGAGAGACTCGAGCTTTGGTACCTAAGTTCTCCAGACGTAAAAACTGAGGGGTGTCGGGCAGAGGGATGGAGGGGAAATACTCCAGGAGGCCACAACAGGATCAACCTGGATGATGAAAATGCATATGCATCTTGCCACTGACTACTAATGCATGTGCTCATGACTAAAGTAAACTAGATTTTAATGCTCGTGGGACAAAGTTCAACGTGTTATATGGAACATGAGGAAAAGACATGGGGCCTTCTTAGGGAGCCACTATCACCTTGGGTTCTCTGAAGCATTCTTTTCCCATTTGACCCACTCCTCCCTCCTGGTGCATTTTCTTCAAGCCTCTGGAAGGCTCTCCTGTTTACATCACTTCCTTGACCAGAAGAATAGCTTGGTGACCTGCAGAACTCTCCCTGACCCAGAGTCTCTAGATTCCTCTGAGGAGGATAATTGTGTTTCAAAAAGCAGGCACTGAAGCAATCTTGGCATGCCAGGCTAGAATCAGCAAGAACAGCCATCAAGGATGGGAACGTGCAGGAAAAGCAGGATTTTTTTTTTTTTTTATGGTTTTGTGCACCTGCTAGCAACCACTTATTCACCTGCTTGGTGTGTTGGCTGGATTTTTTTTTTTTTTAATGAGACTTTTGCTAGGTGTATTTGGCAAACGATCTGTAGACTCCAAATTCTAGTTCCATCCCTTATCATCTCTGGGACCTTGGGCAACTCCCTTAACTTTCCTCAGCCCAAGTTTTTCCTTGTTGCTATCATAGGGGGAAATAATAGTGTCTCCCTTCCTCGACTGTTGTGGGAGATTAAATTAGATAATCCCCGTAAAGCGCTTGGCGTGGTGGCTGGTAAATCAGAAGTGCTCTACAAATGTTAACTCTATTTTAAAATTCAAGGAAGTGTTTTTAGAACTTTGGGGATTTCATCTCTGTTGCTTTGAGTTTGTGCTTCCCCATTTGGTTTTCTTGGCCTAAGTCTCTGGGGGGTGGGGCATTTCAGGCAGAGGTTTGGGAGAAGTGAAGGAAAGCTACTGGGATGTACTTTGAGGCCTGAAATAAAACTCCCCAAGCTGGAGGCATAATGTTGGGGGATTAGGCTGCTTACAAGCTAGGAAATGATGGTCTCTGGGCTCTGTCAGCCCAGAGTACTGAGTATTCTGTTCTGCCTAAGGCCTCCCCTGGCTGTTCAAGCATCTGCTTAGACTGTATTTGTTTGTCTAACTGCCAGATCCCGGGGCACTCAGATGCTTATATTCGTCTTGAAGCTGTTTTAGTATTTACTCACTTAAAAAAAATCCTTGGAATTAAAAGGTGAAAACCAATGGTAAAACAAGGGTAATGATCCAAAATCAGGCAGGCAAAATCAGGAGGCATCAAACTTATAAATGTGGACCCAAACAAACATTTAGCAGTTAAGGTAGAATTAGAAAATTCTACACAATGAGCCAATTAAGGTTGCAGCACATGGTAAATTTTGACATGTCTCTAGCATAGCTTTATCAGTACTATCAATACAAAGATTTTAAATGCTGAGTTTTGTGGAGAATGGGTTAATGTATCACTACTTCCTTTCTTGGGAGTGAATCAGAAGCTCTCTCTTACTTTGGTCACTGTTTCTGAAAAACTTGTTAAGAATGGATGTTACAAGGAAGACAAATATATAAAATATATTTAAAAATATAAGGCTTCACTTTAAATACTCAATGATATAAAAGTTTTCCACATTCAAAGATATTTCCTGGATCACTCTTAGACACCTAAGAGGTTCTAAAGAATGTTTTGCAGTTCACCAAAACATATGAACAAAAAGAGCACATCATCCTGGCATCTGCTTCAATGTCACACACAGCTGAATCCTCACACCGCATAAGCCTTTAAGATGGCAGCAGGCTCTAAAGCAGAATGGCCTGAAGAGTGAAGAGAGAGTTGGTACGCCAAGCCTAGAGCCTCCTTAGGAAGCCCTACATAAAACCAGATGGACCCCCCGGGGGTCATTCTACTTTCAGAACCTCTGGTGACACAGTCACTAACACCAAAAAGAGATGTCCAAGAGTGTTAGACACCTAGAGGGGATCAGAATTTATTGGAAGGGGGTTAGAAATTAAACAGCATGAGCCTGGATGGTCCTTAACAGAAAGGGTGAATCTAGGAGGCCCTGGGTCTGCTGTTTATTCCACCTGCACTCAGGAGGTAGGCTAAGCTTGGGAAGCATCCACCTTCATCAGTCTATACTGATGACTATGCTGGTCTCCAGTGGCTTCTACACAGCCCCCAGCAAGACCCCTTTAGAGTCGTGTTCCTACAGTTCCATTTACACGAAGGTGAGCTCAGTTTTTTACTATCACTTTAAATCTTGACCTTCAGGCCACCTGGAAACTTCAGAGAAGCAATATGTTTTAAACATCACACGGTCCAAACCTCTGTATTTTATAGACGGGGAAATACAACTGAGAGGGGGAGTGATTTGCTCAAGGTCACATAGCTAGTGTACAGAAGGGCCTGGGCTACAATCCAGGTGCCCTAACTCCCCATTCAGTGTTCTCTGAAGTACCCCAGAAAGTGAGATTTTGTTGCCTCACCAGCCCAGACTCTTGCTTAGATCTATGCAAACAAAGCATGTTGTAATGATTTTGAGGAGCTATTGAGAGTCCTGAATACACTGCAGTGTGGAAATGAAGTCTACAGTATTTTGATAAAGTTGCCACTTTTGTTTTTTCACTAAGGATTTGCCTCTGGAACCCTCTCAAGGAGTTAAAATTCTCTACAGTTGTCAGTAATTGTGTGTATGCATAAATAAGCAGTACAATTCAATAGAGGAGTTAAATATGTGATTAAGAGATATCTTGAAATCAATGGGAAATTGTCTTAGCTTAGCATAAAGAAGGGTGTTTTTTGTTGTTGTCGAGAGAGGCTTGTTTTCCTTAAGTCTTTTGATGCTTTATTAATTGTGATAAGGATGGTTAAAAATGATATTTTCCTCCTAGGAATGGCATAGATTTAGAAAATTTCACCTTGCCCAATGCTCAGTGAGTTTAAGAATATTACATACAAAATTGAGATCCATATTTTTTTCTCCTCATAACCTTGATACGAATTCCAAGTCCAGCAAAGTCTAGTTCGCTGGGATGTTACTAGTGTATGTCCCTGGAAAAATCTCAAAGACACTATGCCTTGTGAATAAAAAAGAAAGCAAATAGAGAGTAGACCTTTAGGAAATCACATATTTCTTAAGCCGGGCATGGGAGAACAGTTCTCAAACTTCAGCCCAGGGCTTGTGAAAACACAGATTGCTGGGCTCCTTTCCTAGAGTTTCTTTTATTTTTGGCTGCATTGGGTCTTCGTTGTTGTGCACGGGCTTCCTCTAGTTGCGGCGAGCGGGGGCTACTCTTCGTTGCGGGCTTCTCATTGCGGTGGCTTCTCTTGTTGTGGAGCACGGGCTCTAGGTGCGCGGGCTTCAGTAGTTGTGGCTCGCGGGCTCTAGAGCACAGGCTCAGTAGTTATGGCACACAGGCTTAGTTGCTCCGCAGCATGTGGGATTTTCCCGGACCAGGGCTCGAACCCGTGTCCCCTGCATTGGCGGGCGGATTCTTAACCACTGCGCCACCAGGGAAGTCCCTCTCCTAGAGTTTCTGATCTAGCAAGTTCCCAGGTGACGCTGATGCTGCCGGTCCAAGGACCACACTGTGAGAATCACTAGTTAAAAAAAAACAAAAAAACCCCAAACCCAAAACTTCCCCTTTACAGCGTACATAGAGAATCACACTGTTCTGAGAGAGCTGATGAAAGTATAGGGCCTAGAGTCAAAGGAATGTGCCCTCAGTGAGCAGTGAACCCAGGTTCATGACCTAGACCACAAACCCAAGCAGTGGATTACAAGCAGGGACCACAGTTTGAGAACAACTGGTATAGAGACTGCAGAGGCAAAAATCTCTTCAGTAGCTCCTAGCCTAGCAAAGGGCATGAGTATGGAAACAGACGGTTTATAATACAGTGTGATAAGGAGATAACATTGGGTATAGACTTTAGGTATGGGCTATATTATAAAGTTAGCATGAAAAAATCATAGCTACTATTGAGTTGTGTTTTTTTTTTGTATATTGCAGTGTATATCATCTAAACTGCGTTAAGTATTTTATACGGATAAGCTCATTCAGTCCTCAACAATCCTAAGGTAGGCACTATTATTATGACCACTTTAGAGATGAAGAGACTGAGCCCAGAGAGGTTAAGTAACTTGCTCAAGGTCAGACAGATAGTAAGGAGCAGAGGTAGGTTTAGAATTCAAATCCAGTCCTGTGCTCTTATCCACTATACTACATTCTCAGAAAAGAGTGTGATCAACTCTTTTGGGTTGAGAAAGAGGGGTGGAGAGAGAGAGAGAAAGAGCAAGGGGGAGGAGGAGAAAGAGAGAGGGGGAGGGGAGAGAGGGGGAGGGGAGAGAGAGGGGGAGGGAAGAAAGAGGGAGAGAGGTGATCAGGGAAGGGTTTCTAAAGATGACATCTGAGCTAGGTATTGGTGAAAAATAGAAAATAGGAAACATTTGTGATGGGGGGCATTCCAGATATAAGCTATGATCACTGGGCAAGTGTTCCTTGATTGTGGTTAACAGGTGCAGAAGATAAGGGTTGAGGTGATGGAGAAGAATAAACCCCATTTTGAAAGGTCTAGTACAGCCTGGCAAGGAGAGTGGTTCCTCGGTGCCACCAAAGAGAACAACACAAAAGTACCTGGGGCAGGGTCAAGGTACTACTGAGTTGGAAGGCACTACCAGATTCGAGCAGTCACCTGCATAATCTCTGGAGTCAGACAGTCTAATTTGCTTCTCTGCCTTTATAAGCTATGGGGCCTTGGTCAATTTCCCCAACCGCTTTGGGTGTTCATTCTTCCTCTCTTACCACTTACTGGTAACAGCACCTTCCCAGAGAGCTATCGTGATGCTTAAGTGAGGCAATACGCATAAAACAATCTCCACAGTGCCTGGCAAACAGTAAATGCTTAATAAATCGTAGTTGTAATTTTATAAAACAGTAATTCCTAACTTACCACATGCCAAGCATCATTCTAATACAATGATTTGCAAAGTGTGGTTCCCCAGACCAGTGGCATCAGAATTATCTGGAAACTTGTTAGAAGGGCACGTCTCCAGCCCCATCCCAGAGCTACTGAATCAGGAAGTCAGGGGGTGAGAGCCAGCACTTTGTTTTAGCAAGCCCTTCCAGGTGATTGAGATGCCCACAAAAGACTGAGAATCATTGTTCTAAGTATTTCACGTGAATTGACTTCATTTATTCCTCATGACAACCCAATGAGGTAGATACTATTATTATCTCTATTTTATAGATGAAGAATCTGAGGCACTAAAAGGTAAGTGACCAAGGTCATACAGCCAGTAACAAATGGAAACAAGATTTTTAACACCATTTTTAAAATTTTCAAAATTTCAAAAATTTCTTGGGACTAGCCTTTCTCTTTTCACTTCCTCTCCTTTTCTGATATCATAGCCTGTTCCCAGCTATCCTCATGCCTTTAGTATTCTGCACCAAAAAGAAATCACCACCTATTGCTTTATCTATACCCTTTTGGACCCACTTGGTCCTGAACATACATAATGCTGTGCATGAGGCTGGTCAGAGATGAAAGGGCAGGTGTTGCACCGGCCATACCACTGGAGTGATTCTCTGTGTATTGCTTGCTGAGGTAGAGAAGTCTGATATAGAAAACACCATTGTCAGCAGTGTCAACTTAGATTACAAAGGGCAGTGACTGTTTGGGGAACCATTAGACAAATTATTTTGACCTGCTCTAACAATTTAAATACCTTTCATTTTATTTTGCAAGTAAAAAACATTTGAATTTCATGACTTGACCACACCACGAAACCATCTCTGGGCAGAAAGTGCAATCCCGAGTGACCTTGAGTGATCAGAGTGTTACCAGTATGCTCTTAATCGGCAAGCATATTAAGGTCTGAATAGCATGAACTCTGCAGCTTGAAATGGTAATCGTGCCTGTTCTCCTTTCCTTAGCAAGCATACCTAACCTTCTTTGTTTCTTAGCCACTTTGATGGATTCTTTTCAGGGCTGGCCAATATATCATTAAAAAACACAGAACAAGCGCTTTGAGCCAGATCTGAGGATTCTGATCATTTTGACCCTTACTAAAAGCTGGTTCCTCTTGAACAATTATAACAAATACTCTGCTAATTTTGACTCTTAAATATTCAGGTGGCAACCACGCCTGATCTCTATACAAAGGGACAAGGGAAAACCTAATGATCTTCAGGGAGTGGATATTTTGTCAGTTTCTTGCTGATTATGACCTTCATGGAGAGAAAGTTAAAATATGTAAGTGTGTAGGAAAATATCTTATATTGTCATAGAACTACAAAGGAAGATGGGGATTATGGTTAAAAAAAAAAAAAACAATTCCCAAAGAATCACATTATATTCTAAAATGTATTTTTGTTCCTTAAATAAATATTTCAAAATATCCTACAAGTTCCCTCATGACAGATTTTTAGAGAGGTGTGGTAATCATTAGTTCTTGTCATAAATACATTTTTTTATTGAGGGAAAATTCATGTAACACAAAATTAATCATTTTAAAGTGAATAATTCAGCGGCATTTAGTACATTCTGGTGTTGTGCAACCATGACCTCTATCTAGTTTGAAAACATTTTAATCACCTCAAAAGGAATCCTGTACCAATTAAGTCATTATTCTCCATCCAACCTATCCCCCAGCTCCAGACAACAACCGATCTGCTTTCTATCTCTTATGGATTTACTTGTCCTGGATATTTCATATAAATGGAATAATACATATAAATGGAATAATACAACACGTGACCTTTTGTGTCTGGCTTATTTCACTTAGCATGTTTTCAAGATTCATCCACATTGCAGCATGTATCAGTACTTCATTCCTTTTTATGGCTAAATAATATTTCATTATATGTATTTACCAGAATTTGTTTATCCATCAGTTGATGGATGTTTTGGCTACTGTGAATTGTGCTCCTATGAATACATGTGTACAGTATTTGAATACCTGTTTTCAATTCTTTGGAGTATAAAATGTAAGAGTGGAATTGCTCAGTGATGTGGTAATTCTATATTTAACTTCTTCCCACCTGCAATGTATGAAATTTCCAATTTCTCCACACTTTTGCCAACACTAGTTATTTTCTATTTAAAAAAATTTTAGCCATTTTAGTGGGTGTGAAGTAGTAACTCATTGTGTTTTGATTTGCATTAGTGACTAATGATATTGAGTAACTTTTCATGTTTTTGTTAGCCATTTGTGTATCTTCTTTAGAAACATGTCTATTGAAGTCCTTAGCCCATTTTTGAACTGGGTTGTCTTTTTATTGTTGAGTTTTAAGAGTTGTTTATATATTCTAGATACTAGACTCATCAGATACGTGATTTGCAAATATTTTTTCTCATTCTATAGATTGTCTTTTGATCATAATACTTTTGTTCTCCTCTTTTCAATAATATTATAGGACTATACTTCTCCATAACTCCTTGATGTGAGAAGAAGTGATATGCATCACTTCTAGGGGGTAGGTCTAGGAGCTAGTGTGCTGACTTATGGAACCCCAAGTGAATGCCCCAGCAATGAGTAACACTCTAGATCATGACTTCTCTGTCAGCTTGAGTCCTGGAATGAGGATGACATTGAGCAGAGTGTACCAGTTGACTCAAAATGAACGTGTATCATAAGCAAAAAACAAACTTTAGTTGTTTTAAGTCATGGAGGTTTGGGGGTTTTTTGTCACTGAAGCATAACAGCCTTGCCTGACTGATACAAAGGGTCAAATAAATCACTAACTGACTTATCATCAGTAGTAGTTATTACACTGCACAATGCTCCCTACAAATGAAAGCATGGCGAAGAAGAGAAGTGGATTGTATCCCAACTGGGCAACCTGCCTTCATGCTATCTCTACTCCTGGGATTGGTGATATTCTTTAAGAAAACATAAATCTGATCATGCTATTATCCTGCTCAAAATTCTTTTGTGACATCTTGTTGCTCTAAAATTATTAATGTGGTTCAAAATATTTAGCACAATCAACAAAACTGTTTATGGCATCACCTCTACCTAACTCTTAAGCCGAATTTTATGTCAGTCAGGCTATTTCTCGACTTATTTTCTGTAAATACGCATTTTCTAAAAAATCATCTATTCTAAAATTTTAATTTTCCCCCCAACTACTTCCATCCTGATACTTTTGCATTTGTTGTTCCCTTTCCTTGGGATATTCTTCACCACTACTTTCACCAACTCCCCACTTCCCTGCCTGCTGACTCAACTTCAACCCATCTATTAGATATTAGTGTAATTTCTCAGAGAGATCTTGCTTGATCCCTCACTGTCATTTCAATATTCTTCACCTGTGCTCTCATAACACCCAGTACTTCATCACTTATTATATGATCATTATATTGCAACGAATCGAATTACTTAATATGTCTTTTCCCAGTAGAATACAAACTCCCTGAGGGCATAGACCTTGCTTGTATTATTCAACATTGTACTTTTATTGCTTTGAACAGTGTCTGGCACATGGTAGGAAGAATTACTGAATTAATCTATTGGCCTTATGTCTTTTGCAAATGAGTCAGGAACCAAGGCAGAGCTAGGGCTCAGTTTCAGTATATAGTTGGCATTATGCTAGCTTTACTACCTTTCATGAATCAACTTTGTAGACTGGAGTCACAATTCACCTTTGGATCTAAGCATTTCTGAGTCTGTCAAAAGGCCTCATCTTTGTGAGTAATTGGACTTTGAGCTTTCTGATACTGACAGGCTCTTTTTTTGTTTGTTTGTTTGTTTTAACATCTTTATTGGAGTATAATTGCTTTACAATGGTGTGTTAGTTTCTCTGCATAAC
Source organism: Eschrichtius robustus (assembly GCF_028021215.1). Classification (NCBI taxonomy): domain Eukaryota; kingdom Metazoa; phylum Chordata; class Mammalia; order Artiodactyla; family Eschrichtiidae; genus Eschrichtius; species Eschrichtius robustus. Next base: position 86,466,879 of record NC_090845.1, read on the forward strand.
AAAATAAATCAGCTATACATATACATACATCCCCATAACTCCTCCCTCTTGTGTCTCCCTCCCACGCTCTCTATCGCACCCCACTGGGTGGTCACAAGGCACCGAGCTTATCTCCCTGTGCTATGCGGCTGCTTCCCACTAGCTACCTATTTCACATTTGGTAGTATATATAAGTCCATGCCACTCTCTCACTTCGTCCCAGCTTACCATTCACCCTCCGCGTGTCCTCAAGTCCATTCTCTACGTCTGCGTCTTTATTCCTGACCTGCCCCTAGGTTCTTCAGAACCTTTTTTTTTTTTAGATTCCATATATATGTGTTAGCATACGGTATTTGTTTTTCTCTTTCTGACTTACTACACTCTGTATGACAGACTCTAGGTCCATCCACCTCCCTACAAATAACTCAATTTCGTTTCCTTTTATGGCTGAGTAATATTGCATTGTGTATACGCGTCACATCTTCTTTATCCGTTCATCTGTTGATAGACACTTAGGTTGCTTCCATGTCCTGGCTATTGTAAATAGAACTGCAATGAACATTGTGGTACATGACTCTTTTTGAATCATGGTTTTCTCAGGGAATATGCTCAGTAGTGGGATTGCTGGGTCGTATGATAGTTCTATTTTTAGTTTTTTAAGGAATTCCATACTGTTCTCCATAGTGGCTGTATCAATTTACATTCCCACCAACAGTGTAAGAGGGTTCCCTTTTCTCCACACCCTCTCCAGCATTTATTGTTTGTAGATTTTTTGATGATGGCCATTCTGACTGCTGTGAGGTGATACCTCATTGTAGTTTTGATTTGCATTTCTCTGATGATTAGTGATGTTGAGCATCCTTTCATGTGTTTGTTGGCAATCTGTATATCTTCTTTGGAGAAATGTCTATTTAGGTTTTCTGCCCATTTTTCGATTGGGTTGTTTGTTTTCTTGATATTGAGCTGTAGGAGCTGCTTGTAAATATTAGAGATTAATCCTTTGTCAGTTGCTTCATTTGCAAATATTTTCTCCCATTCTGAGGGTTGCCTTTTCATCTTGTTTATGGTTTCCTTTGCTGTGCAAAAGCTTTTAAGTTTCATTAGGTCCCATTTATTTTTGTTTTTATTTCCATTTCTCTAGGAGATAGGTCAAAAAGGATCTTGCTGTGATTTATGTCATGGAGTGTTCTGCCTATGTTTTCCTCTAAGAGTTTTATAGTGTCTGGCCTTTCATTTAGGTCTTTAATCCATTTTGAGTTTATTTTTGTGTAAGGTGTTAGGGAGTGTTCTAATTTCATTCTTTTACATGTAGCTGTCCAGTTTTCCCAGCACCACTTATTGAAGAGGCTGTCTTTTCTCCACTGTATATTCTTGCCTCCTTTATCAAAGATAAGGTGACTATATGTGCATGGGTTTATCTCTGGGTTTTCTATCCTGTTCCATTATTTCTGTTTTTGTGCCAGTACCAAACTGTCTTGATTACTGTAGCTTTGTAGTATAGTCTGAAGTCAGGGAGCCTGACTCCTGCAGCTCCGTTTTTCTTTCTCAAGATTGCTTGGCTATTTGGGGTCTTTTGTGTTTCCATACAAATTATGAAACTTTTTGTTCTAGTTCTGTGAAAAATGCCATTGATAGTTTGATAGGGATTGCATTGAATCTGTAGATTGCTTTGGGTAGTATACTCATTTTCACAATGTTGATTCTTCCAATCCAAGATCATGGTGTATCTCTACATCTGTTTGTATCATCTTTAATTTCTTTCATCAGTGTCTTATAGTTTTCTGCATACAGGTCTTTTGTCTCCTTAGGTAGGTTTATTCCGAGGTATTTTATTCTGTTTGTTGCAAAGGTAAATGGGAGTGTTTCCTTAAATTTTCTTTCAGATTTTTCATCATTAGTGTATAGGAATGCCAGAGATTTCTGTGCATTAATTTTGTATCCTGCTACTTTACCAAATTCATTGATTAGCTCTAGTAGTTTTCTGGTAGCCTCTTTAGGATTCTCTATGTATAGTATCGTCATCTGCAAACAGTGACAGTTTTACTTCTTCTTTTCCAATTTGGATTCATTTTATTTCTTTTTCTTCTCTGATTGCCATGGCTAAAACTTCCAAAACTATGTTGACTAATAGTGGTGAGAGTGGGCAACCTTGCCTTGTTCCTGATCTTAGAGGAAATGGTTTCAGTTTTTCACCATTGAGGACAATATTGGCTATGGTTTTGTCATATATGGCCTTTATTATGTTGAGGTAAGTTCCCTCTATGCCTACTTTCTGGAGGATTTTTATCATAAATGGGTGTTGAATTTTGTCAAAAGCTTTTTCTGCATCTATTGAGATCATCATATGGTTTTTGTCCTTCAATTTGTTAATATGATGTATCACATTGATTGATTTGCATATATTGAAGAATCCTTGCATTCCTGGGATAAACCCCACTTGATCATGGTGTATGATCCTTTTAATCTGTTGCTGGATTCTGTTTGCTAGTATTTTGTTGAGGATTTTTGCATCTATGTTCATCAGTGATATTGGCCTGTAGTTTTCTTTCTTTGTGAAATCTTTGTCTGGTTTTGGTATCAGAGTGATGGTGGCCTCATAGAATGAGTTTGGGAGTGTTCCTTCCTCTACTATATTTTGAAAGAGTTTGAGAAGGATAGGTGTTAGCTTTTCTCTAAATGTTTGGTAGCGTTCACCTGTGAAGGCATCTGGTCCTGGGCTTTTGTTTGTTGGAAGATTTTAAATCACAGTCTCAATGTCAGTGCTTGTGTTTATATTTTCTATTTCTTCCTGGTTCAGTCTCAGAAGGTTATGCTTTTCTAAGAATTTGTCCATTTCTTCCAGGTTGTCCATTTTATTGGCATATAGTTGCTTTTAGTATTCTCTCATGCTCCTTTGTATTTCTGCAGTGTCAGTTGTTACTTCTTTTACATTTCTAATTCTATTGATTTGAGCCTTATCCCTTTTTTTCTTGATGAGGCTGGCTAATGGTTTATCAGTTTTGTTTATCTTCTCAAAGAACCAGCTTTTAGTTTTACTGATATTTGTTGTCATTTCCTTCATTTGTTTTTCATTTATTTCTGATCTGATCTTTATGATTTCTTTCCTTCTGCTAACTTTGGGGGTTTTTTGTTCCTCTTTCTCTAATTGCTTTAGGTGTAAGGTTAGGTTGCTTATTTGAGATATTTCTTGTTTCTTGAGGTAGGATTGTATTGCTATAAACTTCCCCCTTAGAACTGCTTTTGCTGTATCCCATAGGTTTTGGGTCATCATGTTTTCATTGTTATTTGTTTCTAGGTATTTTTTGATTTCCTCTTTGATTTCTTCAGTGATCTCTTGGCTATTTAGTAGTTTATTGTTTAGCCTCCATGTGTTTGTATTTTTTACAGATTTTTTCCTGTAATTGATATCTAGTCTCATAGCGTTGTGGTCGGAAAAGATACTCAATACCATTTCAATTTACTTAAATTTACCAAGGCTTGATTTGTGACCCAAGATATGATCGATTCTGGAAAATGTTCCATGAGCACTTGAGAAGAAAGTGTATTCTGCTGTTTTTGGATGGAATGTCCTTTAAATATCAGTTAAGTCCATCTTGTTTAATGTGTCATTTAAAGCTTGTGTTTTCTTATATATTTTCATTTTGGATGATCTGTCCATTGGTGAAAGTGGGGTGTTAAAGTCCCCTACTATGATTGTGTTACTGTTGATTTCCCCTTTTATGGCTGTTAGCATTTTCTTTATATATTGAGGTGCTCCTATGTTGGGTGCATAAATATTTACAATTGTTATATCTTCTTCTTGGATTGATCCCTTGATCATTATGTAGAGTCCTTCTTTGTCTCTTGTAATAGTCTTTATTTTAAAGTCTATTATGTCTGATATGAGTACTGCTACTCCAGCCTTCTTTTGATTTCCATTTGCATGGAATATCTTTTTCCATCCCCTCACTTTCAGTCTGTATGTGTCCCTAGGTCTGAAGTGGGTCTCTTGTAGACAGCATATATATGGGTCTTGTTTTTGTATCCATGCAGCTAGTCTATGTCTTTTGCTTGGAGCATTTAATCTGTTTACATTTAAGGTAATTATCGATATGTATATTCCTATTACCATTTTCTTAATTGTTTTGTGTTTGTTATTGTATATTCGTATTACCATTTTCTTAATTGTTTTGTGTTTATTATTGTAGGTCTTTTTCTTCTCTTGTTTCCTGCCTAGAGAAGTTCCTTTAGCATTTGTTTTAAAGCTCGTTTGGTGGTGCTGAATTCTCTTAGCTTTTGCTTATCTGTAAAGGTTTTAATTTCTCCATGGAATCTGAATGAGATCCTTGCTGGGTAGAGTAATCATTCTTGTAGGTTTTTCCCTTTCATCACTTTAAATATGTCCTGCCATTCCTTTCTGGCTTGCAGAGTTTCTGCTGAAAGATCAGCTGTTAACCTTATGGGGATTCCTTTGTATGTTATTTGTTGTTTTCCCCTTGCTGCTTTTAATATTTTTTCTTTGTATTTAATTCTTGATAGTTTGATTAATATGTGTCTTGACCTGTTTCTCCTTGGATTTATCCTATATGGGACTCCCTGAACCTCCTGGACTTGATTAACTATTTCCCTTTCCATATTAGGTAAGTTTTCAACTATAATCTCTTCAAATATTTTCTCAATCCCTTTCTTTTTCTCTTTTTTCCTGGGACCCCTATAATTCGAATGTTGGTGCATTTAGTGTTGTCCCAGACGTCTCTGAGACTGTCTTGAATCCTTTCTATTCTTTTTTCTTTATTCTGCTCTGCGGTAGTTATTTCCACTATTTTATCTTCCAGGTCACTTATCTGTTCTTCTGTCTCAGTTATTCTGCTATTGATCCCATCTAGAGAATTTTTAATTTCATTTATTGTGTTGTTCATCACTGTTTGTTTGCTCTTTAGCTCTTCTAGGTCCTTGTTAAACCTTTCTTGTATTTTCTCCATTCTATTTCCAAGATTTTGGATCATCTTTACCATAATTACCTGAATTCTTTTTCAGGTAGACTGCTCTTTCCTCTTCATTTGTTTGGTCTGGTGGTTTTTTACTTTGCTCCTTCATCTGCTGTGTGTTTCTCTGTCTTCTCATTTTGCTTAACTTACTGTGTTTGGGGTCTCCTTTTCACATGCTGCAGGTTCGTAGTTCCCATTGTTTTTGGTGTCTGCCCCCAGTGGGTAAGGTTGGTTCAGTAGGTTGTGTAGGTTTCCTGGTGGAGGGGACTGGTGCCTGTGTTCTGGTGGATGAGGCTGGATCTTGTCTTTCTGGTGGGCAGGAACGCATCTGGTGGTGTGTTTTGGGGTGTCTGTGACTTTATTATGATTTTAGGCAGAGATTCTGCTAGTGGGTGGGGTTGTGTTCCTGTCTTGCTAGTTGTTTGGCATAGAGTGTCCAGCACTGTAGTTTGCTGGTTGTTGAATGGAGCTGGGTCTTAGCATTGAGATGGAGATCTTCAGGAGAGCTTTCGCCATTTGATATTACGTGGAGCTGGGGGGTCTCTCGTGGACCGATGTCCTGAACTCGGCTCTCCTATCTCAGAGGCACAGGCCTGACACCCGGCTGGAGCACCAAGACCCTGTCAGCTGCACGGCTCAGAGGAAAAGGGAGAGAAAAAGAAAGAAAGAAAGAATAAAATAAAATAAAATAGTTATTAAAATACAAAATAATTATTAAAAAAAATTTTTTTAAACAATTGAAAAAAAGAAAGGAGAGCAACCAAACCAGAAAAGAAATCCACCAATGGTAAGTGCTAAAAACTATACTAAAAAAACAAACAAAGAAACAAAAAAAAGCCGACAGACAGAACCCTAGGACAAATGGTAAAAGCAAAGCTATACAGACAAAATTACACAAAGAAACATACACATACACACTCACAAAAGGAGAAAAAGAAAAAATATATATATATTGTTGCTCCCAAAGTCCACTGCCTCAATTTTGGGATGATTTGTTGTCTATTCAGGTATTCCACTGATGCAGGGTACATCAAGTTGATTGTGGAGATTTGATCCACTGCTCCTGAGGCTGCTGGAAGAGATTTCCCTTTCTCTTCTTTGTTCACAAATGTCCTGGGGTTCAGCTTTGGATTTGGCCCCGCCTCTGTGTGTAGGTCGCCTGAGGGCATCTGTTCTTTGCTGAGAGAGGACGGGGTTAAAGTAGCAGCTGATTAGGGGGCTCTGGCTCACTCAGGCTGGGGCGGGGGGAGGGTTACGGAATCTGTGGTGAGCCTGTGGCAGCAGAGGCTGGCGTGATGTTGCACCAGCCTGAGGCGTGCCGTTTGTTCTCCCGGGGAAGTTGTTCCTGGATCACGGGACCCTGGCAGTGGCAGGCTCTACAGACTCCTGGGAGGGGAGGTGTGGATAGTGACCTGTGCTTGCACACAGGCTTCTTGGTGGCGGCAGCAGCAGCCTTAGCATTTCATGCCCGTCTCTGGTGTTCACACTGATAGCTCCAGTTCATGCCTGTCTCTGGAGCTTGTTTAGGCAGTGCTCTGAATCCCCTCTCCTTGCTCACTCCAAAACAATGGCCTCTTGCCTCTTAGGCAGGTCCAGACTTTTTCCCGCATTCCCTCCCAGCTAGCTGTGGTGCACTAACCCCCTTCAGGCTGTGTTCACGCAGCCAACCCCAGTCCTCTCCCTTGGATCTGACCTCCGAAGAAGCGGGAGCCTCAGGTCCCAGCCCCCACCCATCCCGGCAGGTGGGTGAGCAGACAAGCCTCTCAGGCTGGTGAGAGCTGGTCAGCACCGATCCTCTGTGTGGGAATCTCTCCACTTTGCCCTCTGCACTCCTATTGCTGTGCCCTCTCCCATGGCTCCAAAGCTTCCCCCCTGCCACCCCCTGTCTCTGCCAGTGAAGGGGCTTCGTAGTGTGTGGAAACTGTTCCTCCTTCACAGCTCCCTCCCAGTGGTGCAGGTCCCATCCCTATTCTTTTGTCTCTGTTTTTTCTTTTTTCTTCTGCCCTACCCAGGTACGTGGGGAGTTTCTTGCCTTTTGGGAAGTCTGAGGTCTTCTACTCGCATTCATTAGGTGTTCTGTAGGAGTTGTTCCACATATAGATGTATTTCTGATTTATTTGTGGGGAGGAAGGTGATTTGCACGCCTTACTCTTCCGCCATCTTGAAGGTCTCCTGTTTTTTGGGTTTTTTTTTACATGCCACTTCCGAAAAATAGAGCAGAGTTGCCTTGTTAGTCTGGGGCAGCTCAAGCATGCTTAAGTCCCTGAGTTTTTATGAATATGGCTATGACTACAGATCAGGGATATAGTCTACCATAATAGTCCTTATGCGTGCTTTTAACAGCAAATACACCATTCTAGTTGCACTTATTTTGGGTTTATTACTATTTCACTTACATATTTTATATAAGAGAATACATAAAAATACAGGTAATAGAAAGTGTTCTGAATTTTTCCCTCCTTAAAACAGTGAATCAACCAAAACTTTCAATCTTGTTGATTGCCAAGCTAGACTGTGTTATTTTTATTCCACATTCATAGCATTTATTGAGCAGCCTAGCACTTAATCCTCTTCTAGGTGAAAATAGTATAAGACATGGTCCTTGTCTTCAACAAGTTCACCACTTGGAAAAAGTAATCAGGTGCAACTTTCTCAGTAAATACTTTCATACCTTACATCCTCATAAGTCCCTCAGCCATCAAAATAGATTGACAATCTGCTCTTACACTAGAGTCCAGTGACTGATGGATGCACATGTATAATTTAAAAATGTTGTCTGTTTAAGGCCAACAGATATAGAAACCCATCTGTTCAGAGACTACACCATAAAACAGAAGATAAAGCAGCAAGAACCTGGATGGATGTATAGACTAGCCATTTATCCCAGTTTTCCACAGTGACTTACAACTGCTGATGCCAGCATGGTATGAGGAATCTAACAAGTGTGAGCCACTCATCTTTGTCAATCTCATGGGTGTTTCTCTGAACTCCTGTCCCACCCACACTCTCTTCCCTCAATTATTATAGAAACTGTCGTCACTGGTCTGCATCCTCACCAAGTGCAAGTAAAAGGGGCAAAAGAACCCTGTTGCATTCCTATTGTTTAGAGTGAGGGTAGTCAATCTCAAGTCAGTTCCCAATGTGTAGCAACTCTCAGCAAGACAAGGCCTAAAGACAAGGCCTCTATGTTGTCCAAGTCAGAGGATGGCTTTTTTTATTTTTTTCCTATAAAGGGACCCATAGTAAATATTTTTATCTTGTAGGCCACACATCAATAAATGTGGTTGTGCTTGAATAAAACTTTATTTACAAAAGGAGGTGATGGCTGGATTTAGTCCATTGGCCATAGTTTGAGGACCCCCTGGAATTAGTCAGGGGGGTGTCATTCAATTGCAGCACACAGCCTGTGAGGACATACAGTACAGTCCTCCTCTACCCTGAGAAATGTTGTAGGAACAACAATTTCTGAAACTGTTGAGTTATCCTCACTCTCTCTGCAAAATTGCATTTAATCTACAAAAATCTACATAGGCCCCAAATTCTATAATGCAGTTTGCATGGGTCACGGAATTTGGTTTAAGATGAGAGCTGAGTCAACTAATATTTGACAAGGGAGTCAAGAATACTTAATGGAGGAAAAAAAATAGTCTCTTCAATAAATGGTGCTGGGAAAACTGGATAGTCACATGTAAAAGAATAAAACCCTTACCTTACACCACTCACAAAAATTAACTCCAAATAGATTAAAGCTGAAATATAAGACTGAAAAACACAAAACTCCTAAAAAAAAAGATAAGAAAAAATCTCCTTGACATAGGTCTTGGCAATGATTTTTTGGACATGATACCTATAAGCACAAGCAACAAAATAGAAAATAAACAAGTGAGACTATATCAAACTAAAAATCTTCTGTACAGCAAAAGAAATGACCAACACAATGAAAAGGCAACCAACTGAATGGAAGGAGATATTTGCAAATGATATATCCATTAAGGGGTTGATATCCAAAATATATAAAGAACTCACACAACTCAATTTCCAGAAAAAATAACCTGATTAAAAAGTGCACAGAGGACCTGAATAACGTTTTTTCAAGTAAGACATACAGTTGGCCACAGGCACATGAAAAGATGATCAACATCACTACTCATCAGGGAAATGCAAATAAAAACCACAATGAGATATTATCTCACATCTGTCAGAATGGCTATTATCAAAAAGACAAGAAATAACAAGTGTTGGCAAAGATGTGGAGAAAAAGGAACACTTGTGCACTGTTGGTGTGATTGTATTGGGTTGGCCAAAAAGTTTGGGCTTTCCATAACATCTTACGGAAAAACCTGAATGAACTTTTTGGTCAACCCAATAAATTGGTTCAGCCCCTATGGAAAACAGTATGAAGGTTCCTCAAAAAATTAAAAATAGAACTATTGTATGATCCAGCAATTCCACTTCAGGGAATATGTCTGAAGGAAACAAAAACACTATGTGGAAAGATATCTGCACCACCATACTCACAGCATTATTTACAATATCCAAGACATAGAAACAACCTAAGTGTTCATCAATGGGTGAATGGTAAATGCAATATTGTTCAGCCATTAAAAATGAAGAAATCTTGTCATTTGTGACAACATGGATGGAACTTGAGGGTGTTATGCTATGTGAAATAAGTCATAGAATGACAAATACTGTATGATCTCATATGTGGAATCTTTAAAAAAAAAAAAAAGAGGAAGAAGAAAAAAGGAAACTCATAAAAAAGAGACCAGACTTGTGGGTTATCAGAAATGGGGGTGGTAGGAGGGTAGGGGAATTGGATGAAGGCAGTCAAAAGGTACAAACTTCCAGTTATAAGATAAATAAGTCCTGGCAATGCAATGTACAGCATGGTGACTATAGTTAACACTGCTATATGGTATATATAAAAGTTTTTAAGACAGTAAATCCTAAGAGTTCTCATCACAAGAAGAAAAAATCTTTTTTTTCTTTTTAAAAATTTTGTATCTATATGAGATGATGGATGTTAACTAAACATTGTGGTAATCATTTTACAATATATGTAAGTCAAATCATGATGCAGTATACCTTAAACTTATGCAGTGCTGTATCTCAATTATATCTCAATAAAAATGGGGAAAAAGGATGAGAGCTTTTTACTTACTAAGTAAAAGTAAGCTAGGTAAAGAGGGAGGCAATAAGTATCATAGGCAGAGGAAACGCTGTGTGCAAAGATCAGGATTTGAGAAAGAACGTAGCATCCATTGTAGACACTATTTATTGCCTCATCAACATCCATTTAGCCTTTTCTTACTCTGAATATGATTTCAATTTTGTTCAGATATCCGAACCCATCTCTGGATACTCAGGAGAATTTGATTAGTTTAAGCTAATTAGTGTGTGGCATTTCCTTGGAGACTATTATTTGTTCAGCCCAATAAAATTTAAAGGGAGAGACCTAATCCATGCCTCAAGGAGAGATTTTCCTCTCTCTTTCCTGCTGGATGTGATCAAAAAAAGCTTGTAACCCTTATTTCCATTGGCAATCCTCTTGCTACACCAGCCTTAACATGAAACCAAACTGTGGAGAGCTTAGCACAAAACAGAAATAAATTCAAATATTTCATAATAATAATTGAGTAACAATTGATTTTTATCATATCTAGAGCATGCCATTCTTTGGACCTCTAGTTTTGAGTTAATATTCTCATTACTTGAGCTAGTTTGAGTCAGTGTTTTCTACCTAAAGTCAAAAGTATCCTGACTGAGAGTATTTGACAGGGTGAAAGAAATTCAGCATAACAAGTCTATGGAATGGAAGAAGATAAAGCTGGAGAAGTAGGCAGAGGCAAAGTCTTGGGGGTCTTATCTCTGCTGGCGACACAAACTAAGCTCTGGGAGTCCAAATAGAAAGAGTTCTTCTACCAAATAGGCAGTCAATGAGGGATAGAAAGATAAAGCAGGCTTATGACATTTAGAACTTCATTCTTATAAATACCATAGTTCAGTCACTTTTTTGTGGTTTAATTAGCTCCATTTTATTTTATTTTTTTCCACATCAGAGATAAGTTATATAGTTTGTGAGGGTTGAGCAAATGCCTTCTGAGTACAGTAGGGGATATGGAAATAATACTGGATGGGTTGATGCTGTTTAGTGGTCAGAGTCAAACCCTAAAAGACCTTTACAAAACTTAGTCCAGAATGAAAAAAAATGTAATAAGATAGGGAGAACTGATCTAGGAGATCCAAACATTCCAATTACATGAAGAACAGATTAAATAAAATGAAAAACCAAAGTTTAGAAGAAAACTTAGAGCTGAAAAGGGTCAATATAATACAAAATAAATGAGGCAAGCAAGATCAGACACTTCCTGATTGAATTTTTTTATTGATAAATTCACAGTTTAACAAAAAGACTTATGAATAGCTATGTAAAACATTACTGTATTTACACTAGTGATAGTGTCAGGAGAAGGGAAAGAATCAAGAAATACCATTTCACTCCCTCTTGTGAGAACACCAGAATCACAACTAGCTGCAGGACAATCATCGACAGGAAGACACTGGAACTCACCAAAAAAGATACCCCACATCCAAAGACAAAGGAGAAGCCACAATGAAACGGTAGGAGGGGCGAAATCATGGTAAAATCAAATCCCATAACTGGTGGGTAGGTGACTCAGACTGGCGAACACTTATACCACAGAAGTCCACCCACTGGAGTGCAGGTTCTGAGCCTCACGTCAGGTTTCCCAACCTGGGGGTCTGGCAACGGGAGGAGGAATTCCTAGAGAATCAGACTTTGAAGTCTAGTGGGAATTGATTGCAGGACTTTGACAGGACTGGGGGAAACAGAGACTCAACTCTTGGAGGGCACACACAAAGTAGTGTGTGCATCAGGACCCAGGGGAAGGAGCAGTGACCCCAGGGGAGACTGAATCAGACCTAACTGCTAGTGTTGGAGGGTCTCCTGCAGAGGCAGGGGGTGGTTGTGGCTCACCGAGGGGACAAGGACACTGGCAACAGAAGTTCTGGGAAGTACTCCTTGGCATGAGACCTCCCAGAGTCTGTCATTAGCCCCACCAAAGAGCCCAGGTAGGCTGCAGTGTTGGGTTGCCTCAGGCCAAACAACCAACAGGGAGGGAACCCAGCCCCACCCATCAACAGTCAAGTGGATTAAAGTTTTACTGAGCTCTGCCCACCAGAGCAACAGGCAACTCTACCCATCACCAGTCCCTCCCATCAAGCTTCTTAGATAGCCTCAGCCACCAGAGGGAAGACAGCAGAAGCAAGAAGAACTACAATCCTGCAGCCTGTGGATCAAAAACCACATTCACAGAAAGATAGACAAGATGAAAAGGCAGAGGGCTATATACCAAATGAAGGAAAAACATAAAACCCCAGAAAAACAACTAAATGAAGTGGAGATAGGTAACCTTCCAGAAGAAGAATTCAGAATAATGATAGTGAAGATGATCCAGGACTTCAGAAAAAGAATGGAGGCAAAGATGGAGAAGATGCAAGAAATGTTTAACAAAGACCTAGAAGAATTAAAGAACAAACAAACAGAGATGAACAATACAATAACTGAAATGAAAAATCCACTAGAAGGAATCAATAGCAGAATAACTGAGGCAGAAGAACGGAAACGTGACCTGGAAGACAGAATGGTGGAATTCACTGCTGCGGAACAGACTAAAGAAAAAGAATGAAAAGAAATGAAGACAGCCTAAGAGACCTCTGGGACAACATTAAATGCAACAACATTCGCATTATAGGGGTCCCAGAAGGAGAAGAGAGAGAGGAAGGGCCAGAGAAAATATTTGAAGAGATTATAGTCGAAAACTTCCCTAATGTGGGAAAGGAAATAGCCACCCAAGTCCAGGAAGCACAGCGAGTCCCATACAGGATAAACCCAAGGAGAAACACGCCGAGACACATAGTAATCAAATTGGCCAAAATTACAGACAAAGAAAAATTATTGGAAGCAGCAAGGGAAAAATGACAAATAACATACAAGGGAACTCCCATAAGGTTAACAGCTGATTTCTCAGCAGAAAATCTACAAGCCAGAAGGGAGTGGCATGATATACTTAAAGTGATGAACGGGAAGAACCTACAACCAAGATTACTCTACCCGGTAAGGATTTCATTCAGATTTGATGGAGAAATCAAAAGCTTTACAGACAAGCAAAAGCTAAGAGAATTCAGCACCACCAAACCAGCTCTACAACAAATGCTAAAGGAACTTCTCTAAGTGGGAAACATAAGAGAAGAAAAGGACCTACAAAAACAAACCCAAAACAATTAAGAAAATGGTCATAGGAACATACATATCGATAATTACCTTAAACGTGAATGGATTAAATGCTCCAACCAAAAGACACAGGCTTGCTAAATGGATACAAAGACAAGACCCATATATATGCTGTCTACAAGAGACCCACTTCAGACCTAGGGACACATACAGACTGAAAGTGAGGGGATGGAAAAAGATATTCCATGCAAATGGAAATCAAAAGAAAGCTGGAGTAGCTATACTCATATCAGATAAAATAGACTTTAGAATAAAGAATGTTACAAGAGACAAGGAAGGACACTACATAATGATCAAAGGATCAATCCAAGAAGAAGATAGAACAATTATAGATATATAGGCACCCAACATGGGAGCACCTCAATACATAAGGCAACTGCTAACAGCTATAAAAGAGGAAATCAACAGTAACACAAAAATAGTGGGGGACTTTAACACCTCATTTACACCAATGGACAGATCATCCAAAATGAAAATAAATAAGGAAACAGAAGCTTTAAATGACACAAAAGACCAGATAGATTTAATTGATATTTAAAGGACATTCCATCCAAAAACAGCAGATTACACTTTCTTCTCAAGTGCACACAGAACATTATCCAGGATAGATCAAATCTTGGGTCACAAATCAAGCCTCAGTAAATTTAAGAAAACTGAAATCATATCAAGCATCTTTTCTGACCACAATGCTATGAGATTAGAAATGAATTACAGGGAAAAAAACGTAAAAAAGACAAACACATGGAGGCTAAACAATACGTTACTAAATAACCGAGAGATCACAGAAGAAATCAAAGAGGAAATAAAAAAATACCTAGAGACAAATGACAATGAACACACGACGATCCAAAACCTATGGGATGTAGCAAAAGCAGTTCTAAGAGGGAAGTATATAGCTATACAAGCCTACCTCAAGAAACAAGAAAAATCTCGTATAAACAATCTAACCTTACCTAAAGGAACTAGAGAAAGAAGAACAAACAAAACCCAAAGTCAGCAGAAGGAAAGAAATCATAAAGATCAGAGCAGAAGTAAATGAAATAGAAATCAAAGACAACAATAGCAAAGATCAATAAAACTAAAAGCTGGTTCTTTGAGAAGATAAACAAAATTGATAAACCATTAGCCAGACTCAAGAAAAAGAGGGAGAGGACTCAAATCAATAAAATTAGAAATCAAAAAGGAGAAGTTACAACAGACACCGCAGAAATACAAAGCATCCTAAGAGACTACTACAAGCAACTCTATGCCGATAAAATGGACAACCTGGAAGAAATGGACAAATTCTTAGAAAGGTATAACCTTTCAAGACTGAACCACGAAGAAACAGAAAATATGAACAGACCAATCACAAGTAATGGAATTGAAACTGTGATTAAAAATCTTCCAATAAACAAAAGTCCAGGACCAGATGGCTTCACAGGTGAATTCTATCCAACATTTAGAGAAGAGCTAACACCCATCTTTCTCAAACTCTTCCAAAAAATTACAGAGGAAGGAAGACTCCCAAACTCATTCTATGAGGCCACCATCACCCTGATACCAAAACCAGACAAAGATACTACAAAAAAAGAAAATTCCTGTCCAATATCACTGACGAATATAGATGCAAAAATCCTCAAGAAAATACTAGCAAACAGAATCCAACAACACATTAGAAGGATCATGCACCATGATCAAGTGGGATTTATCCCAGGGATGCAAGGATTCTTCAATATACGCAAATCAATCAACGTGATATACCACATTAACAAATTGAAGAAGAAAAACCATATGATCATCTCAATAGACGCAGGAAAATCTTTTGACAAGATTCAACACCCATTTATGATAAAAACTCTTCAGAAAGTGGACATAGAGGGAACCTACCTCAACATAATCAAGGCCATATACGACAAACCCACAGCAAATATCACTCTCAACGGTGAAAAACTGAAAGCATTTCCTTTAAGATCAGGAACGAGACAAGGATGTCCACTCTCACCTCTATTATTCAACATAGTTTTGGAAGTCCTAGCCACGGCAATCAGAGAAGAAAAAGAAATAAAAGGAATACAAATTGGAAAAGAAGAAGTAAAACTGTCACTGTTTGCAGATGACATGATACTATACATAGAGAATCCTAAAAATGCCACCAGAAAACTACTGGAGCTAATCAATGAATTTGGTAAAGTTGCAGGATACAAAATTAATGCACAGATATCTCTTGCATTCCTATACACTAATGATGCAAAATCTGAAAGAGAAATTATGGAAACACTCCCATTTACCATTGCAACAAAAAGAATAAAATATCTAGGAATAAACCTACCTAGGGAGACAAGACCTGTATGCAGAAAACTATAAGACACTGATGAAAGGAATTAAAGATGATACCAACAGATGGAGAGATATACCATGTTCTTGGATTGGAAGGATCAATAATGTGAAAATGACTATACTACCCAAAGCAATCTACAGATTCAATGCAATCCCTATCAAATTACCAATGGCATTTTTTACGGAACTAGAACAAATTAGCTTAAAATTTGTATGGAGACACAAAAGACCCCGAATAGCCAAAGCAGTCTTGAGGGAAAAAAACGGAGCTAGAAGAGTCAGACTCCCTGACTTCAGACTATACTACAAAGCTACAGTAATCAAGACAATATGGTACTGGCACAAAAACAGAAACATAGATCAATGGAACAAGATAGAAAGCCCAGAGATAAACCCATGCACCTATGGTCAACTAATCTATGACAAAGGAGGCATGGATATACAATGGAGAAAACACAGTCTCTTCAATAAGTGGTGCTGGGAAAACTGGACAGCTACATGTAAAAGAGTGAAATTAGAACACTCCGTAACACCATACACAAAAATAAACTCAAAATGGATTCGAGACCTAAATGTAAGACCAGACACTATAAAACTCTTAGAGGGAAACATAGGAAGAACACTCTTTGACATAAATCACAGCAAGATCTTTTTTGATCCACCTCCTAGAGTAATGGAAATAAAAACAAAAATAAAGAAATGTGACCTAATGAAACTTCAAAGCTTTTGCACAGGAAAAGCAAAAGGAAACCATAAACAAGACGAAAAGACACCCCTCAGAATGGGAGAAAATATTTTCAAACGAATCAACGGACAGAGGATTAATCTCCAAAATATATAAACAGCTCATGCAGCTCAATATTAAAGAAACAAACAACCCAATCCAAAAATGGGCAGAAGACCTAAATAGACATTTCTCCAAAGAAGACACACAGATGGCCAAGAAGCACACGAAAAGCTGCTCAACATCACTAATTATTAGAGAAATGCAAATCAAAACTACAATGAGGTATCACCTCACACCAGTTAGAATGGGCATCATCAGAAAATCTACAAAGAAAAAATGTTGGAGAGGGTGCGGAGAAAAGGGAACCCTCTTGCACTGTTGGTGGGAATGTAAACTGATACAGCCACTATGGAGAACAGTATGGAGTTTCCTTAAAAAGCTAAAAATAGAACTACCATATGACCCCGCAATCCCACTACTGGGCATATACCCAGAGAAAACCATAATTCAAAAAGACACATGCACCCTAATGTTCATTGCAGCACTATTTACAATAGCCAGGTCATGGAAGCAAGCTAAATGCCCATCGACAGACAAATGGATAAAGAAGTTGTGGTACATATATACAATGGAATTTTACTCAGCCATAAAAAGGAACGAAATTGAGTCATTTGTTGAGACATGGATGGATCTAGAGACTTTCATACAGAGTGAAGTATGTCAGAAAGAGAAAAACAAATATCTTATATTAACGCATGTATGTCGAACCTAGAAAAATAGTACAGATGAACCGGTTTGCAGGGCAGAAGTTGAGATACAGATGTAGAGGACAAACGTATGGACACTAAGGGGGGAAAACCACGGTGGGGTGGGGATGGTGGTGTGCTGAATTGGTAGATTGGGATTGACAAGTATACACTGATGTGTATGAAATTGATGACTAATTAGAACCTGCAGTATAAAAAACCAAACAAACAAACAAAAAAAAACAATGAATACTAAACTTTCTTTGGGTTATTTGTATGGAAATCTGTTAATACAAATGTTTCAGACATTACATGAAATTTCTAGAAATCTTATATGTTCTGGTATAATGTTATAAGTCATAATTCTAGTTATTGTTTTAAAATGTATGTCTCAGAAATAACTAAATTTCATTGTCAATTGCATTATTATGAACTTTCATCAAATCTTTAACCGTGGTCATTTTTAAGTCTTTTGTCATTTACAGACAGTTCTGGGTGTACTCTGATGCTTTTGCAAAAATGTTCCTATAAAAGGGTTTCATCTTCAAGGAATTCATGGAAAAGACTCTGACAAGTACAGGTTTCTGGTAACTGACTATACTGCTGAAGTGAATGAATAAGCATTTTCAGAACTCTAATGGAAAACTGATGAATTCATAAAAGTGCTAACAAAAGATCAAGATGAAAAAAAATTAATTACATGGGACTGAGTGAACTGATGAGGATGATTATAATTTTTTGACTTTCTGTTTGAATAAAAAAAAAAAATCCCCCCCCAAAAAAGAAAGAAATACCATTTCATACCTGACATTGACAAGAGAAATATAGGTACAATTTTAAACACAAAGGTAAATTTAAAAGATGGTTAATATCTTCCAAATATCTAAACAAAAAAGCAAAGAAAAATATAGTATATAAACAAAACAAACAGCATAAAAATATGAGAATATGAAAGCAAAGGGAGCTTGTTGAAGATAAAGCAACTGTAAATGAGTTAACTCCTGTAATAAAAAGTGTTTCAGACTGAACTTACAAAAGAAAAACAAAACTATTTGTAACATATAAGAGATATCTAATGTGCCTTAGAAGTTAAAAATATTTTTTAAATGAGCAAAGATATAACAGAAAAATGTAATAAAATGCAGAGGTGGTCATGAATAATAATCAAAGTAGAATTTAATAAGTGGGACAGAGTCACTTTACATAAAACAGTATATGGTCAATGAATGGCCTTATACAGTAATGAACCATGTGGCCAGATACTGCACTACCATTTGCACATGGATTAGCTAATTTAATGTTCAGAACAACACTATGTGGTAGACATGGTAATTATTCCCATTTTACAGATGAAAAAACTGAGCACAGAGAGGTTCAATGACTTGTTCAAGGTTTTCACTGTTAAGGGCACAACTGGGATTTAGACCCAGGTCTTTATGACTTGAGAAGCACTAAGACACTACTTTACTGTATCTGAAAGTTTAGTCCTTGCATTACCTGCATTAGAACGGTTACTAAAAACACAAACTCCAGGCGTCACCTCAGATATATTCTAGAGCTCTGAAATTTGCATTTTAACAAGTACTCCAATTGATTCTTATGCATGCTAAAATTTGAGAGCCACTGCACTACATGTGCTGCCTCCTAGAAAATGAGAGAAACATAACTGAAGTGGAAATCTTTAATCCACCCTTTCTGTCTTAGACAGATTAAGTAGAAAGAACAATAAATGATTTAAACATTAATCAGGCTGTCACAACAAACTTAAAAGACTACAGAGAATATATATTACTTTAAACCATCCTTTTTATAATTACAAAACTGATCACACATTAGATTCTAAAAGAAAACAAATTCCAAAAAGCCGAGGTAGTAAAGACCACATTATTTGATCACAATGTGCTAAAACTAAAATTTAACAACAATTTAAAGGACACAACTAGTTATAATTTAAAACAAACAAACAAACAAACAAAAAAACCAAAAAAACTTTCCTAAATAACTACAGACCATCCCTAACTTATAATGGTTGGACTTATGATTTTTTGACTTTACAGTGGTGCAAAAGCAATACACATTCAGTAGAAACCGTACTTCAAATTTTATATTTTGATCTTCTCCCGGGCTAGCGATATATGGTATGATATGTTCTCCTGATGTTGGGCAGCAGCAGCCAGCCCCAGTTCCCAGTCAGCCATGTGATCATGAGGGTAAACAACTGATACACTTACAACCCATACAACCGTTCTGTTTTTCACTTTCAGTACAGTATTGAATAAATTACCAGAGATATTCAACACTTCATTATAAAATAGGCTTTGTGTTAGATTATTTTGAACAACTGTAGGCTAACATAAGTGTTCTGAGCACATTGAAGGTAGGCTAGGTTAAGCTATGATGTTCAGTAAATTAGGTGTCTTAAATTCATTTTTGACTTAATGATATTTTCAACTTATGATGGGCTTAGTGAGATGTAACCCCATGGTAAGTTGAGGAAGATCTGTATTTAATCAACTAAGAAAACCCATAGCTGCAACTATAGAACTACACTGAGGATAATAAATATAAAGATGTATGAGTCCACCCACCAAAATGTCTACAATGAGAAAGATAGAAAATAACAAGTGTTGACAAAGTATACAGCAAGTGGAACTCTCACTCATTGCTAATGGGAATGAAATAGATACAATCACCTCAGAAAATGGTTTGGCAGTATCTACTTATGCTAACTTATATGCATACTCTGTGACACAGCCATTCCTCTCCTAGGTTAATAACAAAAAAACTGTGTCCATACGCTTACCAGGCCCCAAACAGAAACTTCCCAGTGTAGAATGGATACATGAGTTGTGGTATGCTCACACAACTGAATATTATAGAGTAGGGGAAACAACAACCTACAACTATATAAAACAATACAAATGAATCTTATAAATATAATGTCACATGAAAGAAACCAGATACAAATGCATACATTCTGTATAACTACAAAAACATTCAAAACTAATCTGTGCTGTTATAAGTCAAAATAGTGCTTACTTTGGTGGTAGTGACTAGAAAGAGTCATGAGGGGGGCTTCTGGAATGCTGGTAATTGTCTGTTTCTTCATCTGGAAGCTGATTACCCATCTGTAAGTAGAAGGAAAGCATGATACAAAATTATTCATGTTTCCAATTTTAGAAAATATATATTTTTGAAGATACATGAAAACATTTGTGTGGTAGACATAATAATGCCCCTCTCCTCACCAAAGATGCCTATACATGCCCTAATTTCCAAAACCTGTGAGTATGCTCCCTTACATGGCAAAAAGAACTTTGCACATGTGATTCTGTTTAAGGGCCTTGAAATGGGGAGATTATCCTGGATTATTTGAACGGGCTCAATCTAATAACATGGGTCTTTCAAAGCAGAGAATCTTTCCCTGCTGTGGTCAGAGAGAGCTATGTCTATGGAAGGCACAGAGAGATAACATTGCTGGCTTTGAAGATGGACAAAGGAGGCCATTAGCCAAGGAATGTGGGTGGCCTCCAGAAGCTTGAAAAGGAAAGAAAATGAATTTTCACCTAGAGCTTCCAGAAAGGAATGCCGCCCTGCAGACACCTTGATTTTTAGCCCAGTAAGACCTGCATCTGACTCGTGACTTAACAGAATTGTAAGATAATAAATTTGTGTTGTTTCAAGCCACTATGTTTTTGATAATTTGTTATGGTGGCCTCAAAGAGAAACCTAACAACACAGTTTGGAAGAAAATAACACCAAGAAAAGTGTAATTAGAGTGATTGTCTCTGGGTACTGGAATTACAGGTGATTTTTATTATGATGTTTTTCTGTAGTTGCTAAATCATCTATAATGGAAGGGAGGAGAGGAGAGAGAAGATTGTTAGTCTTCTAGATTAATCTTTTGTGTAAAACCTTATTAAAAAAGACTAACTTGATTCAAATAAATAACACTTAAATTTGAAAAAACAAACAAATAAACAAAACCCTTATGCACATTTGATTATTTCCTTAAGCTTTCTTGAAGTGGTATTACTGAGTCAAAGGCTACAAATAGTTTTAAGGCTACAAATATTGTGAAATTCAATGTGAATCCCCCTTAAAAAGGTTGTACCAATTTCTACTCCTATCTAATATTTCTCTTTGCTAAAACTTTTGGTGAATTGGTTATGTTAGTTCTCTATCATTCACTTCATGCATCCGAAGTAAATAAATAAAACAACAGTAAAATACAGAGCCAAGAAAAAGGAGGCAAAACTGAAATACAAGGCAGATACTCTATTTTCATGTTATCTTGTAACATACATCCTTGGGGCCACTTCACCATACAGAGCATGCTCAGGGGTGCTTCTAAGCCACTCAAGGTTCTCTTACGACTCCAGTTTAATATTAGTACTTAGTTTCTCACCACTCTGTTGAAATTCAGAAGGGCCAGCAGCTTCTTCAAAGTTTCAGAACAGTCTCTTCCTGGAACATCTTGAAGTGCCATTCCTTTTAAAAAGCCATTTATTTGGAACATAACCTCTCTTCTAGCCTTTTTTCTTTCTTTCCTGCATCACGCTTCTCTCCCTGAGATTCTCTCTGCAACAGGTTTCAAAAGCAAATCTCTAAGTAAGTACCTGAGCTTTTAAGCCGGTACTTCTCTAGCACTTGAATCTTTTCTGCCTATGGGGGCGGGGAAATGGCATGATTTTTCAGCTGATTCCAATCAAGACACTCAGGCTATAATGGAAAAAGAATATAAAATAAAGTATATCTATGTATAAATGAATCACTTTGCTGTACAGCAGAAATTAACACAACATTGTAAATCAACTATACTTCAATTTTTAAAAAATTTTAAAAGAAATAACATTTCAATGAATCTAAAAAAAAAGACACTCAGACTGGTAAGTAACATTAAGGTATGGATTCAAGGGACAGACAAATTTTGAAATGGAAAAAAATGCATGTGATCCTTATCACTTGCTGCACTGTATGTTTCTAAAAACTATTAAAAAATGAATTAAGCAGGTACTATCATGTAAAAAAAATGCAGCTATCACAATCCTATCTAAATCCAAGGTGTGAAAAAACACAGTACATATGCCACATTAAATTAATAATATTTTCTTGGCTTCTTAGAATTCAGAAGACACATGGGGGGAATGGTTTAGGTAACCCATCTGTCTTTTAAAAAGCCATCCAAGTAATTTACAACTGATGTGTTTTTTTCTTTTGATAAATCTCCCAACACTAAGCTGTGACATTTAAAAATCATTCATCTGAGGAGCTTCAAGATGGCGGAAGAGTAAGACGTGGAGATCACCTTCCTTCCCACAGATACAGTAGAAATACATCTACACGTGGAACTGCTCCTACAGAACACCTACTGAATGCTGGCAGAAGACCTCAGACTTCCCAAAAGACAAGAAACTACCCACGTACCTGGGTAGGGCAAAAGAAAAAAGAAAAAACAGAGACAAAAGAATAGGGATGGGACCTGCACCAGTGGGAGGGAGCGGTGAAGAAGGAAAGGTTTCCACAAACTAGGAAGCCCCTTCACTGGTGGAGACTGCGGGTGGTGGAGGGGGGAAGCATCGGAGCCACGGAGGAGAGCGCAGCAACAGGGGTGCAGAGGGCAAAGCAGAGAGATTCCTGCACAGAGGATCGGTGCCGACCAGCACTCACCAGCCCGAGAGGCTTGTCTGCTCACCCGCTGGGAGCTGAGGCTCAGGCTTCGGAGGTCGGATCCCAGGGAGAGGACTGGGGTTGGCTGCGTGAACACAGCCTGAAAGGGGCTAGTGCACCACAGCCAGCTGGGAGGGAGTCCGGGAAAAAGTCTGCAGCTGCCGAAGAGGCAAGAGACTTTTTCTGCCCTCTTTGTTTCCTGGTACGCGAGGAGAGGGGATTAAGAGCGCTGCTTAAAGGAGCTCCAGAGACAGGCGCGAGCCGCGGCTATCAGTGCAGACCCCAGAGACGGGCATGAGAAGCTAAGGCTGCTGCTGCTGCCACCAAGAAGCCTGTGTGCAAGCACAGGTCACTATCCACACCTCCCCTCCCGGGAGCCTGTGCAGCCCGCCACTGCCAGGGTCCCGTGATCCAGGGACAACTACCCCGGGAAAACACACGGCACTCCTCAGGCTGTTGCAACGTCACGCTGGCCTCTGCCGCCGCAGGCTCGCCCCACATTCCATACCCCTCCCTCCCCCAGGCCTGAGTGAGCCAGAGCCCCTGAATCAGCTGCTAGTTTAACCCCATCCTGTCTGAGCGGGGAACAGATGCCCTCAGGCAACCTACACGCAAATGTAGGGCCAAATCCAAAGCTGAACCCCAGGAGCTGTGTGAACAAAGAAGAGAAAGGGAAATCTCTCCCAGCAGCCTCAGGAGCAGCAGATTAAATCTCCACAATCAACTTGATATACCCTGCATCTGTGGAATACCTGAATAGATGAAAAATCATCCCAAATTGAGGCGGTGGACCTTGGGAGCAATGATATATATATATATATTTCCCTTTTTCTCTTTTTGTGAGAGTGTATGTGTATGCTTCTGTGTGATTTTTGTCTGTATAGCTTTGCTTTTACCATTTGTCCTAGGGTTCTGTCTGTTGGGTTTTTTTTTAGTATACTTTTTAGCACTTGTTATAATTGGTGGATTTGTTATTGGTTTGGTTGCTCTCTTCTTTCTTTCTTTTTTTTATTACTTTTTAAAAATTCTTTGAATTTTTAATAATTATTTTTTATTTTAATAACTTTACTTATATATATATATTTTTTCTTTCTTTCTTTCTTTCTTTCTTTTTTTCTCCCTTTTCTTCTGAGCCGTGTGGCTGACAGGGCCTTGGTGCTCCGGCCAGGCATCAGGCCTGTGCCTCTGAGGTGGGAGAGCCGAGTTCAGGACATTGGTACACCAGACACCTCCGAGCTCCACATAATATCAAATGGCGAAAATCGCCCAGAGATCTCCATCTCAACGCCAAGACCCAGCTCCACTCAACAACAAGCAAGCTACAGTGCTAGATATCCTATGCCAAACAACTAGCAAGGCAGGAACACAACCCCACCCATTAGCAGAGAGGCTGCCTAAAATCACAACACGGTCACAGGCACCCCAAAACACATCACCAGATGTGGATATGCCCACCAGAAAGACAAGATCCAGCCTCATCTACCAGAACACAGGCACTAGTCCTCTCCACCACAAAGCCTACACAACCCACTGAACCAATCTTAGCCACTGGGGGCAGACACCAAAAACAACAGGAAATACGAACCAGCAGCCTGCAAAAAGGAGACCCCAAACACAGTATGTTAAGCAAAATGAGAAGACAGAGAAACACACAGTAGATGAAGGAGCAAGGTAAAAACCCACCAGACCAAACAAATGAAGAGGAAATAGGCAGTCTACATGAAAAGAATTCAGAGTAATGATAGTAAAGATGATCCAACATCTTGGAAATAGAATGGAGAAAATAGAAGAAACGTGTAACAAGGACCTAGAAGAACTGAAGAGCAAACAGACAATGATGAACAACACAATAAATGAAATTAAAAATTCTCTAGAAGGAATCAATAGCAGAATAACTGAGGTAGAAGAACGGATAAGTGACCTGGAAGATAAAATAGTGGAAATAACTACTGCAGAGCAGAATAAAGAAAAAAGAATGAAAAGTATTGCAGACAGTCTCAGAGACCTCTGGGACAACATTAAACACACCAACATTCGAATTATAGGGGTCCCAGAAGAAGAAGAGAAAAAGAAAGGGACTGAGCAAATATTTGAAGTGATTGTAGTTGAAAACTTCCCTAATAAGGGAAAGGAAAGAGTTAATCAAGTCCAGGAAGCACAGGGAGTCCCATACAGGATAAATCCAAGGAGAAACACGCCAAGACACATATTAATCAAACTATCAAAAATTAAATACAAAGAACAAATATTAAAAGCAGCAAAGGAAAAATAACAAATAACATAAAAGGGAATCCCCATAAGGTTAACAGCTGATCTTTCAGCAGAAACTCTGCAAGCCAGAAGGGAGTGGCAGGACATTTTTAAAGTGATGAAATGGAAAAACCTACAACCAAGATTACTCTACCCAGCAAGGATCTCATTCATATTCGACAGAGAAATTAAAACTTTTACAGACAAGCAAAAGCTAAGAGAATTCAGCATCACCAAAACAGCTTTACAACAAATGCTAAAGGAACTTCTCTAGGCAGGAAACACAAGAGAAGGAAAAGACCTACAATAATAAGCCCAAAACAATTAAGAAAATGGTAATAGGAACATACATATCGATAATTACCTTAAATGTAAACAGATTAAATGCTTCAACCAAAAGACATAGATTGGCTGAATGGATACAAAAACAAGACCCGTATATATGCTATCTACAAGAGACCCACTTCAGATCTAGGGACACATACAGACTGAAAGTGAGGGGATGGAAAAAGATATTCCATGTAAATGGAAATCAAAAGAAAGCTAGAGTAGCGATTCTCATATCACACAAAATAGACTTTAATACAAAGACTATTACAAGAGACAAAAAAAGACACTACATAATGATCAAGGGGTCAATCCAAGAAGAAGATATAACAATTGTAAATATTTATGCACCCAACACAGGAGCACCACAATACATAAAGCAAATGCTAACAGTCATAAAAGGGGAAATTGACAGTAACACAACCATAGTAGGGGACTTTAACACCCCACTTTCACCAATGGACAGATCATCCAAAATGAAAATAAATAAGGAAACACAAGCTTTAAATGATACATTAAACAAGAGGGACTTCATTGATATTTATAGGACATTCCATCCAAAAACAACAGAATACACTTTCTTCTCAAGTGCTCATGGAACATTCCCCAAGATACATCATACCTTGGGTCACAGATCAAGCATTGGTAAATTTAAGAAAATTGAAATCATATCAATTATCTTTTCTGACTACAATATTATGAGACTAAATATCAATTACAGGAAAAAAACTGTAAAAAATACAAACACATGGAGGCTAAACAATACACTATTAAATAACCAAGAGATCACTGAAGAAATCAAAGGGGAAATCAAGAAATACCTAGAAACAAATGATAATGAAAACACGATGAACCAAAACCTATGGGATGCAGCAAAAGCAGTTCTAAGAGCGAAAATTATAGCAATACAATCCTACCTTAAGAAACAAGAAACATCTCAAATAAACAACCTAACCTTACACCTAAAGCAATTAGAGAAAGAAGAACAAAAAAACCCCAAAGTTAACAGGAGGAAAGAAATCATGAAGATCAGATCAGAAATAAATGAAAAAGAAATGAAGGAAACAATTACAAAGATCAGTAAAACTAAAAGCTAGTTCTTTGAGAAGATAAAAAAAATTTATAAACACTCCATGCCATAAAACACAGCAAGATCCTTTTTGCCCCACCTCCTAGAGAAATGGAAATAAAAACAAAAATAAACAAATCGGACCTAATGAAACTTAAAAGCTTTTTACAGCAAAGGAAACCATAAACGAGACGAAAAGCCAACCCTCAGAATGGGAGAAAATATTTGCAAATGAAGCAACTGACTAAGGGTTAATCTCCAAAATTTACAAGCAGCTCATGCAGCTCAATATCAAAAAAACAAACAACCCAATCCAAAAATGGGCAGAAGACCTAAATAGACATTTCTCCAAAGAAGATATACAGATTGCCAACAAACACATGAAAGTTTGCTCAACATCACTAATCATTAGAGAAATGCAAATCAAAAGTACAATGAGATATCATCTCACACCAGTCAGAATGGCCATCATCAAAAAATCTACAAACAAAAAATGCTGGAGAGGGTGTGGAGAAAAGGGAACCCTCTTGCACTGTTGATGGGAATGTAAATGATACAGCCACTATGGAGAACAGTATGGAGGTTCCTTAAAAAACTAAAAATAGGACTACCATACGGCCCAGAAATCCCACTACTGGGCATATTCCCTGAGAAAACCATAATTCAAATATTGTCATGTACCAAAATGTTCATTGCATTTCTATTTACAATAGCCAGGACATGGAAGCAATCTAAGTGTCCATCGACAGATGAATGGATAAAGAAGATGTGGCACATGTATACAATACAATATTACTCAGCCATAAAAAGAAACGAAATTGAGTTATTTGTAGTGAGGTGGATGGACCTAGAGACTGTCATACAGAATGAAGTAAGTCAGAAAGAGAAAAACAAATACCGTATGCTAACACATGTATATGGAATCTAAAAAAAAAAAAAAAAGGTCATGAAGAACCTAGGGGCAGGATGGGAATAAAGATGCAGACCTACTAGAGAATGGACTTGAGGACACAGGGAGGGGAATGGTAAGCTGGGACAAAGTGAGAGAGTGGCATGGACATATATACACTACCAAATGTAAAACTGGTAGCTAGTGGGAAGCAGCCGCATAGCACAGGGAGATCATCTCGGTGCTTTGTGACCACCTAGTGGGGTGGGATAGGGAGGGTGGGAGGGAGGGAAACGCAAGAGGGAAGAGATATGGGGATATGTATATGTATAGCTGATCCACTTTGTTATAAAGCAGAAACTAACACACCATTGTAAAGCAATTATACTCCAGTAAAGATGTTAAAAAAAAGAAATCATTCATCTGACCCTAGAACTGCTCTCAAGTACTAAATATTCATCAAATGTTTGTTATTCTTGATGATGGTGGTATTTTCGGATCAAAAAATATTTTCAAATCTAAGGGCTGACCCACCATTTCTCCCCTTCATCCTCTCTTACCTCCCTCAGTTTATTCAGAGCTGCAAGCAGAGCTAGTAAACACTGGGGAGAGGTCACCAGGAAGCACTAAGTGCCAATAAGTTTTGCTTTGTTTTCAAATAACAGCCTTCACTGCCACAGTGGTAGAGTAGCAGCTGTACTCAATGGGATTATTTTAGTGTGACTACCCTACTGTAGAAGATTTGAGCAGCCCACCGGGTCCCCTCTTCTCTTGATCCTCTTCCAATCTCATTCCAGAAGAAACCCCTTTCCTTTACAGCAAACAGACAAACACCACCAACACATACTAGATTGGCTAGCTTTAGCAAACAGAAAAATAGAAAATGTTTGTCATACAATCACCGTATTGATTGATGCAGTAAAATGTCCAGTGATTTACCTACCCGTTTTTGATATATTTATCAACAACCTAGTAGGAGAGAGACAAAAACCTCTTAAAATGGTTTTTGAGATGCATCCTGCGCAATTTATACCCTGTATATATATGTATATATATATACAGAGTGTAAATTGTAGATATATATATATATATTATCTACCAGGTCGTGAACATCTTCTTTTAAAAAGGAACTTCCAATGTTCTTTCTCTTACAGAGGCAGGCATAAGACAGTACCTGATTGTGCTGGAGAAAGTGGAAAGGTGAATATATTTGAGTATAAATAATGTCTGAGCCTTTAAAAAGCGAAGGCAAATTTGGAAGAACGAGGCAGTGCATTGTACAGCTTTTTAAAATTTTTATTTATTTATTTATTTATTTATTTATGGCTGTGTTGGGTCTTCATTTCTGTGTGAGGGCCTTCTCTAGTTGTGGCAAGCAGGGGCCACTCCTCATCGCGGTGCGCGGGCCTCTCACCATCGCGGCCTCTCTTGTTGCGGAGCACAGGCTCCAGACGCGCAGGCTCAGTAATTGCGGCTCACGGGCCCAGTTGCTCCGCGGCATGTGGGATCTTCCCAGACCAGGGCTCGAACCCGTGTGCCCTGCATTGGCAGGCAGATTCTCAGCCACTGCGCCACCAGGGAAGCCCCCACTGTACAGCTTTAAACCCAATATCTTCATCCTCTCAGCAGATGGCTTGCTTTCTTCTGTTTTATTAAATACAAGTCAGCTCTCCCTCTTTTCTTAAATTTCTCCATGTCACCCACTCAATTGTCCTTCCCTACCTCAATGTCAGAAGAAAGCTTTTCTCATTCAGTCCCACTCTTTTCAGGACTATCAGTACTTGTCCACTTCCGTTTCACTGGAACATTTCTTATATCTTCAGTCTGTTCCCTCCACTAACTTATTCCCCTTGGCTTTTAAGCAGAATCAAGTCTTCCCATATCTGAAAAAAACACCAAAACTCCCTTTCTCAACCCTGTGACTTTTTAAAAGGTACGTATTCTTAAGCTAGCACTTACTAAGCTCTGACTGTGTTTGAGAAAGTGGATCAAGCTCAACTTTTGCATGAGTTATTTCGTTTAATCCTCACACCTGCCTTATGAGGTAGGTAATATTATGCTCAATTGACAGAGAAAACTGAGGCTCCTGAGTTTAAGCAACTTGCCCCAAATCATGCAAGTATTTAGTGGTGGAGCTGGGACTTGAAAGCGTAACTGTCTGACTCCAAAGCCTAAGATCTTAACCATTGCACTGGGTACTCTTTTTCTCATTCCCCCTTTCTCTCTCCATCTCTCCCTCTCTCTATATCCCTCCCTTCCTCCTTCTCTCCTCCCTCCCTTTCCTCCTCCTTCCTTTCTTCTCTCCCTCCTTTCCATTTTTCATTATCCTCTTTCTCAAAAGGATATTCATAGCATCTATGTTTCCCTACCTCACTCATTAACTTCTGGCAATGACTTCTGCTTCCACAACTGCATTATAACTATTCTATCAAATAATCTAATCTTCTAAATTTGACCTTTTTTGTTCCCCCTTCTCTTATTTCCAGTCTCATTTACCTTTCTACAGCATTTAACAGAGACAATCATATCATTGTTTTTCTGTATCCTTTTTCCTCTTGACCATATTAACACTGCACAGTTCTAGCTCTAATGTGATCCCTCCAAAAATTCAATTATTCATTGATTCCTTCATCTATTCATTCATTCAATAAATATTGATTGAATATCTATCATGTGTTAGGCCTTGTTCTATGTGCTAGGAATATTACCATGTACAAGACAAAGCTCTGGTCCTCAGAGAGCTTATATTTTAGTGGAGGGTAAGAGGCAGTACAAAATCCTTTTTAGAGTGTAAAGTGTGTAATATGTTTATATACAAAAAAGTATAAAAAAGAGGTGTATTTGGGGAAAGAGCATTCAGGCAGAAGAACAGAAAATATAAAGTTTTTGAGGTAGGAGCAGCATGGAAGCCAGTTGGAGCACAGTGAGCAGGAGGAGAGAGGTGGTTATGCTGTCAGAGAGGTAGACAGGGTCCAGGGCACGTAAGGTCTTATAGAACATATAAGGAGGTTGGCTTTTGCTTGGGGTAAGATAGTAAGTCATTGGAGGATTTGAGAAAAGTGGTAACATGACATGGCTGTTATTTTAAATAATCACTTTTCCATGTTGGCAATAGATGAGAGGAGGACAAAGATAGAAGCAGGAAGACCAAAGAAAAGACTATTGTAGTAAATCTCAGTGAGTGATGATTATCATTTCAGGAAGCTTGGTAACAGTGGAGGTTGTGATATGTAACTAAATTAGGGATATATTTTGAAGGTAGACCTAACAGGATGTACTAATAGACCATCTGTGTGGTCTGAGACAATGAGAGAAGTCAAGAATTTTAGTCTGATTTATTGGACATCCACGTATTGTGGAAAAGGAAAATTATACATGTAATGAATATAAAATTACAAAGAAAAATAAGATATGAAGGCAAATATTTATTTTGAATGTGTTGTGGTCTGCTTCCAAGATGGTCCCCCATGATCTTCACTGCATCCTGAAATATTTTAACTGCAATGTCATAAAAGATCCTGAGCCAGAACCACCCAGTGAAGCCATTCCTGAATTCCTGACCCACAGAAACTGTGTGAGGTAATAAATGATCATTTTTTTAAGACACTAAGTTTGGGGCTAATTTGTTATGTAAGAAAAGACACCTAATACAGATTTTGGTGCCAGGAGTGGAGTGCTACCATAATAAAAACATAAAATATGGAGAAACTTTGAAACTAGGTAGTAATCAAAGGGTAGAAGGATTTTGATGAGGTGTTATATTAAGCCTAACATTAATGAGACTGTTCATAGCATCCTGATGGGCTTTGAGGAGGCTTCAGACGTGGGCTTAAAGGAAAATGGGAAATGTTGGAAACTGGAGGAAAGGGGATCCTTGTTATATAGGAATGGAAAGTTTAGCAACACCGTCACCAGTCAAGCCTTCACATAAGTGCAGTGCCAGCTGACATCTTAACTGCAGCCTAATAAAAGACCTTGAATGACAACTACCAAGTTAAGACCCTTTGAATTCTTGACCTACAGATGTGAAATGATACATCTGTTATTGTTTAAGTTTTGGGCTAATTTGTTATTGCAGCAATTGAAAGTAACCGTTGTTACATAACAAGAAAAGATATCAATAAATCATCTATTTTTTTAAAAAAACCTGGCAAAGACCACAAACATGATACAAATCCAGGAAAATAACATAATACTCATAATAATTAACTGTCTGGTACATGGCTATACTATCTTTTTTTCCCTATAGTTTTTGTCTGTAAACTCTTTGAGAAGAAGTCAATCATCTCTATCATGGTTGATCAATTTTTTTTTATTGATAGCTTTTGCACTTTCTTTCACCTTCTCAACATATATTGGTAATATCATATAGAGATTAAGGTTTTTTTGTCAAATTTGGGAAACTTCTATCAAGTTTATTTAATTTATGAGCTGTAAGATTTCAGAGTACTTCAATTTTTTTGTACAGTGACTAATATTAAATATTATTTGAATTGATGACATTCATTAACCAGTTTTGCATCAATGTGCTCATTGTAAGTAGCATTATTATGGGTTTTATGTTATCAGCAATGTCAGTATTTTGTATCAAATCAGCAAGAAATTTAAATCTTTTCCTGGTATATTCATATGATTCACTTCTCTTCACTATTTGAACTCTTAAACAATCCAAGAGCCTATTCATTACTTCTATTCAAAATTTATCTCTTCCTCTTAATGAATTACTGCTTTTGGCATAATCTGGAAAAAAATGTTTCAATTCACTTCTCAATGTCAGAATAATTTCTATTGATTTCATCACTCATCTTTATTACTTTTGCTTCACATTTCATTAATTTTTTATCTGAATTTTCTCTCTGTACTTTAATAAATAAATTTAAAGATGACAAAAAGAGTACCTGTCATATTCAGCCAAATAAGGAGTCTGTAAATTTTCACTTGTTTTATGGAAATTTCCGAAGCATCTTCTCAAATTTGCTTCTTAACATCAGAATAATTTGTATTTTACTTAATAAATTTTACAAAATCATATGACTATGTGAATAAATACCAGCTTTTAGAGTCTTAATTTTAGCAGAAATGGGGTGATAGCTGCAGAGAGTGTTGAGCTCAAGGGAATGTTTGTTTAAGGTGAGAGAATAACAGAATATTTGTGTGTTGATTAGAATGATCCATTAGAGGGGGAAATTTTGAGGATGTAGAATAGCTGGGCAATTATAAGAGTGATGTCCTTGTGGAGGTGACAGGGGGTGCAACTCAGGACATACATCAAGGGGTGAACAAGTCTTCCATTTTAGCGGGAGAAAAGGAAGACTATATGGCATAGGGTGTAGAGAATTGTAGATTTAGAGGTGGAATTGTAATTAAGTTCTCTTCTGATTGCTCTGTTTTCCCAGAACATCAGTTGAGAATGAAAGGGAATGAGTGATGTTGGGTTGGAGGTTTGAGGAATGAGGAGAAGGTGTTTTGTTTACTGTCATACGGTCTACATTACCACACTATCTAGTACATGTTAGGCATAACTACACATAAAAAGTCATCACATTCTCTTTATACTCTCAAGATATCTTTTTTTTTTTGAAGTATAGTTGATTTACAATGTTTCAGGTGTATAGCAGGTGTACAATGTTTCAGGTGTACATATGTATATTCTTTTTCAGATTCTTTTCCATTTTAAGTTATTACAAAATATTGAATATAGTTCCCTGTGCTATACCGTAGGTCCTTGTTGTTTATCTATTATATATATATAGTAGTTTGGATCTGTTAATCTCCAACTCCTAATTTATCCCTCTCCTTCCTTTCCCCTTTGGTAACCATAAGTTTGTTTTCTATGTCTGTGAGTCTATTTCTGTTTTGTAAACAAGTTCATTTGTATCATTTTGTTTAGATTCCACATATAAGTGATATCATATGATATTTGTCTTTCTCTGTCTCAGGATATCTTTTGACTTTCTTCCTTCACATTCTCATACTAACTAGCCTGTTTTAGGCATGCATCTTTCCTTGTCTAACTGGTCTACCATCTTTAGTTTTCCTTCTCTAAGCTATCCCCCCACATTGAGGTATTATTATGCCTATGTTCCTCAATAAGAGAATGTTGAGTGAATAAATGAATGGACAAATGATTATACAAACATTAACACTTGACAATTATAAAGACAATGGATTTCTTTACAGAGGAAAGTGAAACATAATGTAAAATGAGAGCTCTCAAGCTTGAGTTTACAGAAATCTCAAGAATGAGGGTCATATACCTTGAAAGAGAGAGAGAGAGAGAGTCTAAAAAGTAAAATTCTATCACTCTTGACCTTATGTCAGTAACTTTTGTTTTGTTTCTAGAAAAATAATAATAAATGATAAAAATAAGTCAACATATGTTACTCGTCTGAAAAGAAGTGCAAGTTTTAAACTTTAAGACTAAAAATGCATATTTGTTTTTTAGTAGCAAAACAAATATATGTTAATTGTAGGATACTTGAGAAATACAGAAAAGTATATAGGATCAAATAAAACCACCACCAGAAATACTCGTTAACATTATTGTTTCTTTTTTTCTAGTTATATATTTTAAATTGTGTTCATACTCTTCTTATAGTTTTGTATTCTGGCATTTTTATTCATTTATGTTCTAAACAATCTGTTATTAAATATTCTTTTAAAACATTTGTTATAATGGCTGCAGCATATTCTATCTGATAGGTATATCATAATTTAAGCATTTCTTTATTGTTGATCATTTATATTGACGTTCTTTTCAGATAAGCTAAAAATATCATGAGACAACAGTATAGTTATGATCATTATCTTTCCATCAAATGATGATTTTATGAGTTCAGAGGAGCGGAATTCAGTGGGCAGTTATTAGCTTCTTTTTTTCCTCCATGATCTTTGTCACATCACCTTATATCTTCTATCTAAAATAAAGTTTATACCCTTCCTTCTGAAAAATAATTCCAGGGAAGCTGTCCACATTTTTCAAAACATCTGAGCTCTGGAGCAGCCATAGCTTTGCTATTCTTCCCTTTTTTTTTTTTAAATCCTTTAAGATTACAGCAGGGACAAAATATTTCAAAGAAAAATACTCGTACAAAAGCTACACAGTCTTTTTTAGATGATGCAGCTAGATCTCCTTTGAAATTGGACTCTACTTGTAGTTTACATTTTGTTATAGCTGAATTTATTAAGATTCCATGAAGATGGAAGTAATATGAAGAGCTAAGAGTATATATCTCCTACTTTCCTGGTTTCTATTCCTATTTGCAGGTAATTTGGAAATTCCCAAATTAGAGAATAAAAAAAAACTTTATGTTACAGAGGTTCTAAATTCTCAGAACACCTGTTTTAAAGGCATGCTGCTCTGTTGATGAATCACCCAAGCTTTATAAAATGATTCATCATTAATCATTATAAAAAATAGGCTTAACAATTCATAAGCTCAAAATAATACTATTTTATTAGCTCCATGTTTATTAAAACCATATTACTTTGACTAAGTGTAGAAACAAAGAATATTCAAAAAGTTTATTCCTGAAAATGGCAGACCTTTCCATTCCTTCAATGTTCTATTTAGCCATATCTATCAAGGTGACATTTATTAGCAGAGGGAAAACTTGGTAAATGGCTTTTTTTCTTTCCTAAACGGGAATAGGTCTTTTGTCCACGTTTCTGCATTGAGCATATACTTAACTCCATACAGAACTATGTATTGTACCTCAAGTATGAGAGCCTAGGTTCTTGAAATTTCCTGTCACCTGGGTACGTTTTGAAGTATTCTAAGTCTCCATTTCTAAGTCACGGATGAGAAAACTGAGGCCAGCCTGGCTCATTAGTGAGATCAAGGTCACATCTGTGCTCAGACAAAGCTTTGAGGAGAACTAACAGCCCCTGGGTTTCCGATCTGTTGCTGAGCCAGCAAGAGACTCTGTGTTTTCCAGGCACAGTATATTTCAACTCTGCTCTTCCACACCTGCCTGGGGCTCTTTCTAATCAGTGTCAGACCAGGAGTTTTAACACTAATGCCCGCAGACTAGCATATGTCTTTACTCATGTGCCTTAGAAGCATGCTGTGTACAGGGGAAGCTGTATACTGGGATGA
Source organism: Eschrichtius robustus (assembly GCF_028021215.1). Lineage (NCBI taxonomy): Eukaryota > Metazoa > Chordata > Mammalia > Artiodactyla > Eschrichtiidae > Eschrichtius > Eschrichtius robustus. The sequence continues at coordinate 86,502,237 of NC_090845.1, forward strand.
GTATGTGGAGATTCATGGGCTTTGGACCCACTTTGGAGCAGCTCCACCACTTAATGGGGCAAACCACTTAACCTCTTTGAGCCTTAGTTGCCTCATATTTACAGTGGGAATGTTTCAGTTCCTCTGTCTGAGGATTTTGTGTATTTAGTGAGTTAACTTAGGTATGACACTTAAAACCATGCCTGGCACATAATAGGCACTCTATGTTTGCTCTAAAGGAATATGCATACTACTGTGCTGGCAAAGCTTTAAGATTGCAGATCCATCTTTTTTGGGGGGGTTCTGTAAATGAATTTCTGAAGGTTGTTTTGGTGTTTTCTATTGTATCAATGGATGAAGCACTTAGTTCCAGGATTAACGTGGCAGGAGTAAGACTCCTAAATGCAGTTATTTTTCTGGGACCCTAAATAACGGTGAAATTTTCAAAAATGACTTCAAAGTTACCCCAGGAAAAAAACAAAAAAAAGAAAACAGTAATGGGCAGAGCTTCTTTCTCATGCTTCCATTTCATTAAGCATGAAATTAGAAATATAAGAAATGCTAAGAGAAATCATCCACTCATTTTATTGAAGCTTTCTTCCCCTCAGGATGGCATCTAATTGCTTCTTGAAGAGTTCCAGTGAGTTGCTTTTAAAAATGTGACTTTATGTTTCTAAAAGCATTTTCCATATCTGTGACTGGGAAGGATCTGAGGTTACACCAAATTTATACTTGCTCTTTCGCCTAAAACATGTGCTTTGCACACAACATACATTGAAACAAATAACAGGTCCCAAATCAGAGAGAACTCGATCACTTTATCATTGCACCTTGCTGTTAGCTGCCTTGGACCCTGGGTTATTTCTCTTAAGGGAAAGAATGTAGAAGCTGCAAGACATAGGATTAATTACTTTAACCTACTTCTATTTACGAATGTACAATTCCTGTGGCTCTGTCTCCATCCCACTGCTTCTGAATAACAAAACAGCATAATTTAGGTTCACCCACTAAGGTCCTGTCCTCATTACTGCAAACTAGACCACGAACAATCCCTTTCCCACTGATGGCCTTTTCCCGGCCATTTTAGTCTCATTTCAAGACCATATTAAGACAGTTTTTCACTAATTAACAAAAGAACCTTTATTGTTATTTTGAATTTTAGACCAATAAGGGCATATCAAACTCTTCAAAGGAAAGGAACCCTAGAATATATAGCTATCGAAGATATAAATTAGTAACTACATAAAGGTGACAAGGAAAATTCCCTAGCTAAGAAGATCAGTTGTCTCTCTATCTTACATGACCTATGTTTTTACTCCCTTTGGCTAGAAAACAACTAGGATCAGCAGAATCTAGATTTTATTGTTGTCGTCAGAAAATGCTTCCCTCCCTGAAAAACTTGAGAAAGATGTGTAAGGAAATGAAATTCAAGAAAAGATGCAGGGGGGATTTCCCTGGTGGCTCAGTGGTTAAGAATCTGCCTGCCAGTGCAGGGGACACAGGTTCGATCCCTGGTCCGGGAAGGTCCCACATGCCGTGGAGCAACTAAGTCCGTGCACCAGAACTACTGAGCCTGTGCTTTAGAGCCCGTGAGCCACAGCTACTGAAGCCCGCATGCCACAACTACTGAAGCCTGCGTGCCTAGAGCCCGTGCTCTGCAACAAGAGAAGCCACTGCAATGAGAAGCCTGCGCACCGCAATGAAAACCCAATACAGCCAAAAATAAATAAATAAGTAAATCAATTACTTAAAAAAAAAAAAGAAAAGATGCAGGGGAAGAGTGGGGTGTGTGGTAAAGTCCCAAGGCTATACCAAAATAAAGGACCCTACTCTACCCTAAAGCATGCAATTGTTAAGTGGTAGGATTTGCGGCAAGTCCCTACTTTCCATACAAACTTTTCAGGACCTTTTGCTGAAGTCTCCAGTTTCCTCAGGTGTAATTAATTTCATTTGGTTGGAGGATTGTCCCTTATTCAAATATCAATCCCCTGGGGGATTGAGCGCCAAGAACCCTTTTGTTCTTAGGGAAAGTAGGTTACTAGGCGCTTCCCTGCAGGGAGATGGGTGGAGTGTAGAAAGAAGATGGTAAGTCAGACAGAGAAAGACAAATATCATATGATACCACTTATATGTGGAACCTAAAAAAATGATACAAATGAACTTATTTACAAAACAGAAATAGACTCACAGACATAGAAAACAAATTTATGGTTACCAAAGGGGAAAGGAAGTGGGAGGGATAAATTAGGAGTTTGGGGTTACAGATATACACTACTATGTAAAAAACAGGTAAGCAACAAGGACCTACTGTATAGCACAGGGAACTATATTCAGTATCTTGTAATAACCTATAAGGGGAAAGAATCTGAAAAAGAATATATATATATATATATATACACACACATATATGTATAACTGAATCACTTTGCGATACACCTGAAACATTGTAAATCAACTATACTTCAAAAAAAATCTTTAATTAAAAAAAAAAAGAAAGAAGATGGAAGGACAACAAATGAAGAGGGGGTGGTAATGGAAAGGGATGAAATCGGGGCTTTGGAGGATGCTAAAAACAAACTGAGAAATTGGATGGTGAAAGATTTTTCTCCCTGCAGGCAGCAGGAGACCATGAAGAAAAGGTCGAACTTTGTAGCAGAAACCAGATGTTTCAAAAGAGCAACTGTGCTTTGTGCTCAGGTGGGAGAGCAGATTGGGGGTGGGTGTGTATGAAGGGGTGGCAAACTGACTATACAGCCTTGCGAGCTGCTTTTAAATTAAACAAGGTTAGATATGTGTGCATATATGTTGAGGTGAGTGTCGGGGTGGATCAGGGTTTCTTACAGAGAAGCTGGAGAGTTTTCCATTTCTGGAGATGTGGTTAGTGAGTACCCTAAATTCTTTTTGAGGCCAGAACATGACAATGTTGAGTTGTAGCTCTCTCTACTTTGTGCTTTGTATGCTAGTATGGGAAAGCATTACCAACTGTAACCCAGATGTTCATTGACTTGCTAACTTCCAACTGCGTAGAAACAGGGTCTCAGCGTTACAACCTGCAAATGTTACCCAGTTATTTCTGAGAGTCCCCAGAGGAATGCTTCACCTGAGCCTAAAAACCAGCTCGTCAGCCACTTTCATGAGTAGGATCTTCTGTATTCTTCCCCTCCAACTCCCATTTGTTTGTATCCACTGCCCTTAAAATATCCTGGCGGGACCTCACCACTATTATAGACCATAATGATGAAGGGTAGCAAAATATAACACCCCAAACATGAAAAAATATAAAAAATTATTTTTCTTTCTCTACAAAGATAAGGCCATTGTATACATCAAGGATCTTGTCTCTGGGTAGCAAGATTGTGTTTTGTTCCTCAGCTTCTCCCTCTGACCTACTATCTTTGTAACAGTGCCAAATCCAGGCCAAAGACCCAATGTAGATAGATCTCATTCCATCCCCTTGAGCCTTCACTCTAGTCTCCCTCAGTAGCTTCTCCCAAGCAAACCTTCTTCTTTCCTCATGTAGTTGCAAAACAAAAGCTCCAGCATATGTGACTGGAAACCATTCCCTGCATTTTGGTGAAGGGTAGCAGAATATGCCACCCCAAAATATGCCCCTTCAGCATACAGATTATTTTGAATTAAACATACTTAGGGAACAGCTGGCGCAAGAAGGACACTCTGGTATTCTTTGGTCCTCCTGAAAGCAAGAGATAAATCTCCCATGTGAGGAGACTTCCCTGGTGGTCCAGTGGGTAAGACTCCGCACCCCCAATGCAGGGGGCCTGGGTTCAATCCCTGGTCAGGGAACTAGATCCCGCATGCATGCCGCAACTAAGAGTTTGCATGCCGCAACTAAAGATCCCACATGCTGCAATGAAGATCCCGCATGCCACAGCTAAGAAACAAAGCAGCCGAATAAGTAAATAAATATTAGAATAAAAATAAATTAAAAAAAAAGAAAAATCTCCCATGTGAAAGATACCCTCCCTGTACCAGGAAGATAGACACCCTTACCACTGGAGACAGGGAATTTAGGGCCTAGAAGGCTGTATAAACAAACATAGTTACTTCTTCCCCATTTGCTATCCCAAGCCCAAACCCGTTTGTCTTGTCAATTCTTCACAAATGTATTATTTCTTTGTCCAAAAGGTATAAAAGCTTTCTGCTCTGGTCACTTCTAAAAGAATGTAGATAGAGGACCTATTCCAGAAAGGGGGCTATCACCATAGATAACTATAGTATGAGCTAGGTGTGGGAGGAACCTAGCAAAGTCTGCTTGTTAAAATTCCTCTTTGTGTCCCATTGTCTCTGTATGGCCCAGCAAACATTTTTTTACCAAACATTTGCTTTTTCATCTCCATGTGAGTAGCCTTCCTCCCCTTTGAAGTCCCAAACCACTCTCCCCAACATCTTCTTTTGTCTTTATCTGAAGATGATATTCAAGGTGAGGATTTTGGCCATTTTGGAGAGTTACTCAGTTCTCCTCGGTCTCTCCCATGTATACATGCTATTAAACTTTTGTTTGATTTTCTCCTGTAAATCTGTCTCATGTCAATTTAATTCTTAGACCAGCCAAAAGAACTTAGAAGGGTAGATGAAAATGTCCTCCTCCCCAACAATTCTCTGAGTATATTCAGTAGTTTGGGAGGTGGTCCTTTGCTAAAGGCTAGAAGCAGGGGGTGTTATTTGTAATGTCCCTTTCAACTCTGTCAGCAGAAAATATGGATTCTCCAGATCACTGATAGGGATACTGAGACATTTTCCACTTTCCAAGTGATTTCAAGACTGACATGTCTTAAGTTGCTTTTAATGTATAGAGGAAAAACTGGACAGAAGCAGTGATTCCTGCCCACCTTGTATAATAAACAAAATAAAATCTCTTAAAACAAATAACCGTTAAAGGAATTCCCTACAATCACCACCACCAAGAAAGAAAGTCGTAAGTTGCATAAAATCCGTTTTAGTGTAATCAAGTTTACATAGCCAAAGCAATTGAGTAGGAGGAATAAGCAAGGTTGTTTGCACAGGTTAAGTAAAAACTAATAGAGCCAGACCCCAAATGGAATGATTAAGGACAAAGAATAACTAGATGTGTGGGAGTGGAAGAAAGACTTTACAGTGCTGACGCCTCAGTAAAAGTTCAGGGCAAGAGGACTGGATCCAAAATATAAACTACTAAAAAAGATAAAGTTGTGTGCACTCAACTGGAAATTAGAAAATCGAGATTTCATTGAAACCGTCTGCAGATTGGAAGAGAAGTGGTATTTCCAACTTTCAGAAAACAACAACAACAAAATTTTTTTAAGATAAAAGGGGGATCATATGGACACTCCACGAGCCTACTACTTAATTGGGAGACACATACAAGGCAAAGCATATGTTAAAGGGAACAGTTAAGGAATAATTGCTGTTGATTTAATTTTTATAACAAATCCTACTGCTGATAGGGAAACAAACTTTATTTTATATATATATTTTTATAGTTTAAGCTCATTTATGTATTTATTTATTTATTTATTTATTTATTTATGGCCGCACGACATGTGGGATCTTATTTCCCCGACCAGGGGTTGAACCCACACGCCCTGCATTGGAAGCTCAGAGTTTTAACCACTGGACCACCAGGAAAGTCCCAGGAAACAAACTTTAAAGAAACAAAATCTTGTAGGAGAAAATTCTATAAAAGCCGATGGGGAGAAATGGGCAAAATTGCCTGCCATGCCACTTAGGGAAGAAAACAACTTTACATGCAACACAAGAGACAAGGAATGCTATGCAAAAACATTTTCTATAAATAATATAACAAAAGGAAAAAAAATACTGTTTGAATGCCAGCCAAAATGTAGTGCTGATGTGAAAAGAAAAAGGGTGAATCTGGGCTGTGGGGAGATGGCTGGCTAGTGCCCTGGAGGCTGGATCAGATTATTGTTAGCCAAGCCCTGGGGCAATGTCCTAGGCCCTTTACATATAGTAGGGAGGTACTTCCTCTTCCTTTTCACAACTAACCCATGGGGCAGTGATGAAGTGACCTGCCCAAGGTCACACAGCTAGTAAGTGGCTGGAACTCAGTCCAGGTTGTTCTGACTGTAAAGCCTGTGTCCTTTCCATTAAACTGGGATATATCTAGAAAGCACAAGATCATCCTTGCAATATATTTAGTAGAACGTGTAGTCCGCAGAAGGTTTACATTTCTCAGCTCCACAATCACAATGCTATTAAGAACAAGAGGTACTTTAGGAGAGCCTCAAATCTGTAAATAAAACATTGAAATGTAACTAATAAATTCTTATTTACATAGGAGAAAGGATAGACCTGGAAATGGGAATAAAGAAGGCAAAATATCCCATCCCCACACACACAGTAATTTAATAGATGATGGAGATGGAATGTTCTTAATTGCTAAAACAGACAGAAGGAAAAACTGGGTTTCAATACAGGACATTACAAAGAATATCATTATAAAGAAGAGTTCTGTATTAACAAAATCATTTCTATTTCTCTTGGGCAGTTCAAGCTAATTTGCTGTGGTAATAAAGAATTGTCTGCAATAAATAATCCCATACAACAAATGCTGTTTCTACTCCTTAAATTTATATTAATTATCTTTTGTAAAGAAGGGATTATATTGTGTGTTTTCATACTGCATTTTGTGGAGCTGACGTATAGAACAAACACTAACCCTTCCATGTACCTTCCACACTTCCAATAGCCTCATAACTGGCTTCCTTGGCTCCATTCTAGACCCCCTTAATTATACCCTTCCTACTGCTGCCAGAATGAAGTTGGTAAAACACAAGCCTGACAATGACAGTTCTTTGCTTCAGAGTTGTCAATGACACCCCATTGCTGGAGCCTGCCTTCCCAGACTCATCTTCAGTTCTCCCCTTAAGCACTCTTCCAGTTAACTATACCGAATTACTGACTTCCCAAAGGGAGGAAGCTGCACTGCCTTTGTGCATGCTCTCCTCCATGTCCAGAATGTCTTTTCCCAACTTTTTAAAACCTGACAATGCCATCTTTCCATTAGCTCAAATAACATGTCCTCAGTGAAACTTTCCAGAGCCCATCAGGCAGAATTATGATTCATTTTTATATGTTTTTCTGAGTAATATTTCTGGAATCTGAATGTGTCTCATCATCAACATGGATATTTATTATGGTGGTGTTTACCCACTCCACTGAAAATCTGTTACTTGTTAGATAGTACATCTTAGAATTAAGGAACTATTACAGTTATTCCCTCATCTTTGTTACCGTAGCACTGGCATTCATTCATTTAACAAATCTTTAAGTGCCTATAAAGTACCAGACACTATGCCAGATGCTGGGAATACAATAGTGGAAAATACAGACATGATCACTGTCCTGAGTACATTCTTGTTGTGGAGACAGACAAATAAAACAATGGGTAAACCTCAAATTAATCAACAAATAAAGTAATGGCATTGCATGATGTGTTACAAAGTAAACAAACAAGGTGCTACGAAAGTGCATCCTTTTGGAATGTGTTTATTGTTGTGGTTGTGTCAGGTGCAACCCATTTCCTTCCTTTTCTTGGGCATATCACCAGACAATATCTCCCAGTCTTGCTGCATCTAGGTGGGGCCATGTGACTAGCTCTTGCCAATGGAATGTGAGGGGAGGCCATGGGTGTCATGGCTTGGCTAAGGCTGTTAAAAACAGGTGAACCTTTTCCATATTCTCTCCCTCCCCTTGCCACCCAGCCAGAAGCAGAGGATCCAGTGGAGGGCTCTGAGGCACTAGGGATGGCAGACCACACCATGGAAGGAGCCTGGGGTCCTGAATGACTTTATAGAATGCTTCCCACTCATCACCTAATTGGACTATGTGGAGAATGAGAACTAAACCTTCATTCTTTGTAATCACTGAGATACTGGAATTCTTTGTTACAACAGCTAGACTGCCTTGACTTATAGGGTGATTGTAGCCCCTTATGGGCCCGGATCAATGTAAGGATTTGAGACAGTGTTGACTATCTCAGAAAAGCATTTATTCCCTCTTGGGAGCTGTCACAAAGAATCTCGATCCCACAATTCAGGAATTGCTCTGTAGGTAATTTAACTCTCCTTATCATATATCCACTGCTCTATCAAGGAAGTGACATTAATCTGCCAAAGCAAAAGAACTCTGACCTCTCCCAGAGCAAGCAAAGCTTAGTAGTTAGGTAAGCAAACTTTCTAAGTGTCTTTTGACCTTCTGATGTACAGTTAGCTAATTATTGCTCTAGACCCTTTTTGTAGTGCCTTAATCATTCTTATAACCACTAAATGGTATATGTCAATTGGAAACTTGTAGCAAAACAAGATGAAAGATTTAACCTCTGTCTTGGTGTGATGACCCACTTGAACACACACTGCTCCAACAGGAACTAGGATGTGTAGAAAGACATTCTACCTGCCAATTAATTAAGCTCATGGTTTTCAGTAGTCTTGGTTCATGACATACAGGCTAATTTGGTCAAGCATTACCAATTATAAAGAAACATTTGCTGAGACTGGGGCAGAGATAATGTGGTTTCCTCCAAGTTGAGTCACACATGCTCTAGAAATAAAGAACCCAAAATATTGCCTCTAACCCACTTTGCCTAGGCTGGGTCATTTCTGCTGGATGAGAAATGAAGAATAACAATTTCATTAAGTACCCATGTCCTTATTTGGACATGTTAAAAAAAAATGGGTGAGTTTAATGAATTTAATGAATACTGTTTAATTTAACATTTGAGAATACGAATGGGAGTGATATGGACTTAAAGTAAATAGGGAGGCCATGTGGACTTTTCCTGTGAGAGAGGCCCAAACAGCATCAAAGCTTTCAAATTGTGCAATTGAAGCTGTAATATTTAGAGACTTTATTAAAAACTCTCAAATGGACATCTGTAAGTTTGATGAAAAATTGATGAATAGAGATGTGATTGTTTTTTATGCATTACTTTTCTTGGGAATAATGTGCTGCTTGGAATGCTTTGAGAATATACCAAAAGAAAGCCAAGCAATATGGTCTGACTGCAGCTGACAGGGAAAGGGCAGTACATGGCAGCCAAGCTGGGCAGGGCATCCGTGGCTCTAAGCTGCAAAACGAGTGAGCAGTGACAGATACTTCCAGACACTTGGCTAAAGACATTTAGCAAGAGACTCAATTTCTAATGGACTCAGTATACAAAGAATTATATGTCCTCTCCTGGTCATTCCAGACATCTAAATTATAGGCAGCTAACTGTGCTGAATAACAGCCTGAATGCTGAAATAAAAGACACTCGTTTGAATCCTGGCTAAATCGGTTACTACTATGTGACCATGGACATATTACTCAGCCTACCTGACCCTCATGTTCCTTATCTATGAAATGCAGATAAAAACCCTTATTGGTGGGTATTAAATGACATGATATAGAAATAGCATTTGCTTAGCACAGTGAACAGCACATTTCAAGAGTTCAATAAATAGCAGGTATTAATAATACTGCCTTCCAAAATAAACTTCCTCCACTCCCCCCTCAACTCTCCACCCCATTCTCCATACTCGTGGATATACGCTTGGGTAATTTTAGTAAACGGGCTAAGTAGGAATATTGTGAAGCATATCCACAAAGTTAAGTTACAGCAATTTCATTATTTCAAAATATTTTAAATCAATGCCAGAAAGAGAAATAGACATGTTAGTAACTATGACACAATAAGATTTTGTTGTTAAGTAAATTGTCTTCTTTCACAAAAGGTAAACCTGTCATCTTGGATCTCGAAAACAAAAAAATCACAATATGTGATTAAAAACCTCAGAGAATAAGTGGAATTATTTAAATTAGGTTCCATAACTCTATATTTCATAATTATGAGGAGCTGCTTATTCAAAATTATGTGTAATGGCATGATTGTGGAACTTCCTTACTAATAAGGATAAAATACTAATAAAAAAATCCATTTTTCATCAGTTCCATGGTGCTAATCATAGTAACCAATCTCAGTAGCATTATTTCATTAATACTAATAGAAAGGGGAACAAACTTTACAGTTTAGGCTTAAGTTATGGGGGAGAGTTTAAAAATAACAGCTGTAAAAAACAAACTGCTCTTCTGCTTGTCACTACTGTATGGAATAGTCCAATAATTTCTCACTGGCAGGCCCTGTGTAAGGTATATTGAACATTGCTTGTGCAACACTTCAAATCCTCTGGTTTCATTTCCCACCCAGTCATACCTGGGCAACCTAGTAGGCCTTGACCAGCTTCAATGCCACTGACAGTCCTTTGTCTCTGGCCAGCCACAAATGACTCTCACTTCTGGGAACAGGGCTTCTCTGATTCCTTGCCCAGGGGTGCTCCAAGAAGGCATTTGGCATTCAAGCAGCGGCAACCTGGAAGTGTGGTGGGGAAAGTTAATACCCTGTAGGGCAACTTTTAGCCAAGGGGAAACAGAGCTGATGGTTAAACATTTTTCCCTTTCTTTTACATGGATGGTCTTGGGTTGCATTTCATGAGGCAACTTAGATGGTCCTACATGACTGAGCGCTCAGTGGTGGGCCACCTGATAATGCATCCTTGAATTGGTTCTCTTTTCTTTCCCTGTTTCATGCCCTCTGTCTTTCATTCCTGGTTTATCCCATAAACCAACCCTGAATGCTTGGGAGTGGGCTCCTGGGGCCATGTGTTGAAGGTTTCTGGTACTTAATGAGAAAGAATCCATGATCCATTACACCACTGAGTGTTTTCCATCCCTGATTTAGGGGTTTCAGGTTGCCATCTGAGGGACTTCTTTCTCACTGAAATCTATCAATTCATGAAAATATTAATATAAGTTTGATAACTGACAAACCCTAGCAGGTTCATCATCACAAAAACCCAAGTAGGATGTGTTTTTTGAATAATCTGTCTTGTCGAAATTGGGGTCATCTTCAGGGAGCATGTTTTGCTATAGAACTCAGTTCATATTCACTACTCTGAAGGTTCCTCCAAGTTCTAGTCCAGAAAACCCCAGAAGAGTTAGAGAGTTACTAAATGAACTTTAGTATAAAGCTATGTGTGTGTGTCTAGTGATGTTTTTAAAAACCATCCCTTGAGTGAGTTATACTATTAATCTGATTTACTCATTAGAACAACTGAAAATTTAGAAGAACTATTTTACATATGATATCCTTTTTAAGTTATTTTAAAAAGTTTTATTGAAGTACAGTTGATTTACAATATTCTGTTAGGTTCAGGTATATACATTTGGTATCCTTTAACACATGGAACACCCCCTAAAGCTCAGAGGAAAAATCATGAAATTCAATCAAACTTGAGTTACATCAAATTATATTCTCTTTGTCCAACTCAACCTGCATCACTTGGATCAAATAGAATACAACTGGCATAACTTAGAGCCTATAGTGCTATACGTATTTTAGTTATTTCCCCTAAATTATCTATATTGCAAATTAAAAATATTGGAAAGTTTGCAGTGCAGATGGGTGATGTGGCAATCCTTGAGTGAATTTTTCTTGCCCCTTAAGAGCTGGGAAAAGCCGATCCAAATGTTTTCTCATATTTTTATATTTCACTAACAATTTTAATATAAGTTCCTTGTGGGGAGGCAGTAGTCTCTTTCTGCATGAATCGTGACATGTGTATGGCCTTTCTTTTTCTTCTGATGGACATGTCTACACTGCAAGAGACATAAGATCCTGGGTATTTGAAAATTAAAGAACAGCAGCAAAGGGCCAGATGCTGTAGTTATAAAAGTTGCAAAAGTATCATAAACACCAGGTGTGCCATATAGATGCACAGGTTTTTTTACCCTGTCACACTATTATCATATGGTTCCAACATCTGTTCATTCCTGTCCAGGCTTCCCACAGACAGTATTTATTAAAATCAAATACACACTAGCTCTCACTTATGTGCCTTGAGCAGGAAGTGCCACGGTGGCCTTATTATGAAGTATAAGTGAGCCGATAAAAATGGATTTTTATCAGTAAACTTACAATTATCCTTACAAGCCAATATAGTATCATCTGCCTTTGGTGTGCCTTCTACTTGCTAATTACTCCATGGTTTCTAGGAGAGTGCAGCCAGCACAAAAAATTTTACACTAATTCTAAATAATTAGAGGATGAGAGGAGAGGCCAGTTGAGCTTTGTGAAGAGTCTACAGTAGAGAAGATTATTTAATGAAATGCTGTTTTCTTATTTTCAACTAGGGAACATATTAGAAAGTATAAATAACTGTAAACAAATAAATATTTTAATGAAAGTATTAAAAAGCCTCAAAGGCCTACATTGTAAAATGATATATTAGAAGCTGCCAATACAGAGGAAGTAACACTGGTCTGGAAATCAAGTCTTATGATCTGGTTTTTAATTTACCCCTACCACTCTTCAGGTCTCAGTTTTCTCATCTGGGAAATGAGACTGGAAAATATGTACTATGTTCCCTTCTGGTTTTGATGATTTATGACTCTAATGATAAAAAGTCTTCAATGATAGAAAATTCTTTTCTGTAGCCCTATGATTTCACACATTCTTCTGTTTTTTGATTAGTGTTATGGATGGCATATTTGTGTCTCCCCCCAAAATTCATGTTGAAACCCTAAGCCCCAGTAGGATGTTATTAGGAGGTGGGGCCTTTGGGAAGTAATTAAGTCATGAGGGTGGAAGCCTCAGGCTGGGATTAGTGTCCTTATAAGAGGAGGAAGAGAGCAAGCCCTTTTACTTTTGGCCATGTGAAGGCACAGCAAGAAGTCAGGGATAGTCTGAAGCACGGAAGATGGCTCTCACCAGAACCTGACTATGCTGGCACCCTGATCTCAGACTTCCAGCCTCCAGAGCTGTAAAAACTAAAGTTCCGTTGTTATAAACCGCTTATGGTACTTTGTTATAGCAGCCCGAACTAAGACAATTATTTTTCTCTAACGTAATAGAAAATACCCACATTGTATCTGAGTTATCATAAATACCAATCAAGTAGATTACAAATTAATAAATGTTTTGACTGAATTTTTTAAAAAATGAGTAAAAAGATTAATGGGAAATTATGAACTATCAAGCAAATGTTGGAAGAATTGGCTGTCTACTGGAATAGGAAAATCAGAACCTCTGTCTACCTCGTATCATACACAAAAATAAATTCCAGATGGGTTAAAGACTCTAAACCATACACATGCGTGGTAGACACTGTGAAGTACTGCCCAGACGTCTCTTCAGTGAAGGAGTTACTGCTCCATTTGCTGAGAGTGCTGTCAGGAGACAGTCTTCAGATGCCGGCCTCTTCAGTAATTGCTTCAGTTGTAAAGAGCTGCCTCACGCAGGGTCACACCCCTTCCCAGGGCAGCCTACATCCAGTGACTGATGAAAAAGCAGGAATATATAGGCCTGGCCATCACAGCCCAACTCAAAAAATTTTTGAAGCACCATTTGAGCACCAGAGGTACCCATGAGGTGGTCATTGGCTCAGCTTCTTCCTCTGACCACTTCTGCTTCCTTGCCCTCCATTTTCCACAGGTGTTGGTCCCAAGATCATTCCCTAAGAAACATCCAAAAGGCTAAACTCTGTTTCAGATTCTGCATACTGTGGAACTCAACTTGCAACAATACATTCTAAGAAAATGTAAAAGAATATTTATCTTGAAAATAATTTTGTGTGGGAAAGTCTTTCTTAAACATAACATAAAAGCTAGAAGCCATAAAGGATGGCTTTATGTAAAGATATGATGTATGTGAAAATTAAAATTTTCTTTCTGTATTATGAAAAGCATCCTAAACAAAATCAAAAGACAGGCACTGTATTTGGCAAAAAATATTTTTAATGTACATAATAGACAAGGCATTTATATCCACAATATATAAAGGACTCCTACAAATCATTAAGAAGGCACCCCCCCCCCGAAAAGGCTAATGTATATGAAGAAATTCAAGGAAAAGAGATGTTGCCAATAAAGTAGGAAAAGATGCTCTCAGCTTTATTTGAAATCAAAGAAACCTTACTTGAAATCAAAGAAATGTAAATAAAAACAATAAGCTAACTTGTAAAATGAAAAAGATTTATAATATACACAATTGGCAAGAGGGTGGGGGAAATGGGCACTTGATATATGTGGAAATGTAAGTTGTTTTTGAAGGACACTTGGACAATAACTTAGCAACAATTTAAATATGCATATCTTTTGATCTAGAAATTCTCCCTTTAGGAATATATGCTACAGAAATATTAGCACATGCACACAAAAATATGTGTACAAGAATTTTTTGGAGAGAATTATTTTTATAAAAGAAAGAAATTTGAAACAAACACCCAAAAAAGGAGAGTATGTTTAAAAACATTATTGTGCACCCATACCATGAAATGCTATACAGATCATAAAGGAATGAGGTTCATCCATATGTATTAGTATAGAAGGATATTTGTGATGTATTGCTAACAGAAAGAGAAGTTGCAGAAAATGCATAATACATTTATATATGTATATATATGTATATATTTTATAAATGCATAGGGAAGGTTCTGGAAAAAGATGCGCACTAGGACAGGGGAGTTGGGAGTGGTGTTGTGGAAAGAAGACATTCACTTTTACTCTAGATACCTGTGAATTATTCAGTACTTTTATATGGAGCTTGCATTACTTTTATAATGAAAACATTTTAAAAGATAAAGAATAAAATATACTAGGTAAACAAGACTTGATGCTTTTCATTTCTTTGTAATGCTGAATTACTACTACTACTACTCTTACTACTACTACTGTTACTAGAGACAGTCATTTGGAATTTCCTTCAATCTAAATACTCCATAATGTATTCTATAGAATTCCATTTTTCTAAAAATGATCTAATTTACATTATCTAATCACACTCTATCCTGATCCTCTTTCACACAAATATCTTGAAAACCAAGTAAGTGAAGTGGGCTCCTGAATCTTGTAGAAAATAATTCATTTAAAAATACCTGGATTCAAGTCCACAGGATTCATTTCATTCCCCCAAGAGGCTACTGTCAGGGAGCAAAATTTGCCACCCCAAGATGTATCTCTTTGGCATGAAGATTAATTTAGGCTGATTGTTTTTAAGAAACAGAAGACTCAGGAATATTTTCTTGTTACCTCCCCCTTAACTGCCTACAGGAATTTAGATAAAGGGCCTGTTCCTGGAATAGAGCTATCACCAGATATCTGCAAAGAAT